>NC_069505.1:550809820-550909820 GCF_027579735.1 Bombina bombina | reverse complement strand
CAAAAACGTGCTCGTGCACGATTCCCCCATAGAAAACAATGGGGCTGTTTGAGCTGAAAAAAAACCTAACACCTGCAAAAAAGCCGCGTTCAGCTCCTAACGCAGCCCCATTGTTTTCTATGGGGAAACACTTCCTACGTCTGCACCTAACACCCTAACATGTACCCGAGTCTAAACACCCCTAACCTTACACTTATTAACCCCTATTCTGCCGCCCCCGCTATCGCTGACACCTGCATATTTTTTTAACCCCTAATCTGCCGCTCCGTAAACCGCCGCTACTTACATTATCCCTATGTACCCCTAATCTGCTGCCCCTAACACCGCCGACCCCTATATTATATTAATTAACCCCTAATCTGCCCCCTACAACGTCGCCTCCACCTGCCTACACTTATTAACCCCTAATCTGCCGACCGGACTGCGCCGCTATTATAATAAAGTTATTAACCCCTAATCCGCCTCACTCCTGCCTCAATAACCCTATAATAAATAGTATTAACCCCTAATCTGCCCTCCCTAACATCGCCGACACCTAACTTCAATTATTAACCCCTAATCTGCCGACCGAAACTCGCCGCTACTGTAATAAATGGATTAACCCCTAAAGCTAAGTCTAACCCTAACACTAACACCCCCCTAAATTAAATATAATTTAAATCTAACGAAATAAATTAACTCTTATTAAATAAATTATTCCTATTTAAAGCTAAATACTTACCTGTAAAATAAACCCTAATATAGCTACAATATAAATTATAATTATATTGTAGCTATTTTAGGATTTATATTTATTTTACAGGTAACTTTGTATTTATTTTAACCAGGTACAATAACTATTAAATAGTTAAGAACTATTTAATAGCTAAAATAGTTAAAATAATTACAAAATCACCTGTAAAATAAATCCTAACCTAAGTTACAATTAAACCTAACACTACACTATCAATAAATTAATTAAATAAAATACCTACAATTATCTACAATTAAACCTAACACTACACTATCAATACATTAATTAAATAAAATACCTACAATTATCTACAATTAAACCTAACACTACACTATCAATACATTAATTAAATACAATATCTACAAATAAATACAATGAAATAAACTAACTAAAGTACAAAAAATAAAAAAGAACTAAGTTACAAAAAATAAAAAAATATTTACAAACATTAGAAAAATATTACAACAATTTTAAACTAATTACACCTACTCTAAGCCCCCTAATAAAATAACAAAGCCCCCCAAAATAAAAAAATGCCCTACCCTATTCTAAATTAAAAAGTTCAAAGCTCTTTTACCTTACCAGCCCTGAACAGGGCCCTTTGCGGGGCATGTCCCAAAGAATTCAGCTCTTTTGCCTGTAAAAAAAACACATACAATACCCCCCCCCCCCCAACATTACAACCCACCACCCACATACCCCTAATCTAACCCAAACCCCCCTTAAATAAACCTAACACTAAGCCCCTGAAGATCTTCCTACCTTATCTTCACCATACCAGGTTCACCGATCCGTCCTCGGAAGTCTTGATCCAAGCCTCGGAAGTGTTGAACCAAGCCCAAGCGGGGGGCTGAAGAGTGACGTCCATCCTCGGGCTGAAGTCTGGATCCAAGCGGCGGCTGAAGAAATCCATCATCGGGCTGAAGTCGGAAGTCCATCATCGGGATGAAGTCTTCTATCAAGCCGCATCTTCAATCTTCTTTCTTCTGGAGTGGAGCGGAGCGGAGCCATCTTCTTTCCAACCGACGCGGATCCAACCTCTTCAACCGACGCCTACTCGCCGAATGACGGTTCCTTTAAATGACGTCATCCAAGATGGCGTCCCTCGAATTCCGATTGGCTGATAGGATTCTATCAGCCAATCGGAATTAAGGTAGGAATATTCTGATTGGCTGATGGAATCAGCCAATCAGAATCAAGTTCAATCCGATTGGCTGATCCAATCAGCCAATCAGATTGAGCTCGCATTCTATTGGCTGTTCCGATCAGAATCAAGTTCAATCCGATTGGCTGATCCAATCAGCCAATCAGATTGAGCTTGCATTCTATTGGCTGTTCCGATCAGCCAATAGAATGCAAGCTCAATCTGATTGGCTGATTGGATCAGCCAATCGGATTGAACTTGATTCTGATTGGCTGATTCCATCAGTCAATCAGAATATTCCTACCTTAATTCCGATTGGCTGATAGAATCCTATCAGCCAATCGGAATTCGAGGGACGCCATCTTGGATGACGTCATTTAAAGGAACCGTCATTCGGCGAGTAGGCGTCGGTTGAAGAGGTTGGATCTGCGTCGGTTGGAAAGAAGATGGCTCCGCTCCGCTCCAGAAGAAAGAAGATTGAAGATGCGGCTTGATAGAAGACTTCATCCCGATGCTGGACTTCCGACTTCAGCCCGATGATGGATTTCTTCAGCCGCCGCTTGGATCCAGACTTCAGCCCGAGGATGGACGTCACTCTTCAGCCCCCCGCTTGGGCTTGGATCAACACTTCCGAGGCTTGGATCAAGACTTCCGAGGACGGATCGGTGAACCTGGTATGGTGAAGATAAGGTAGGAAGATCTTCAGGGGCTTAGTGTTAGGTTTATTTAAGGGGGGTTTGGGTTAGATTAGGGGTATGTGGGTGGTGGGTTTTAATGTTGGGGGGGGGTATTGTATGTGTTTTTTTTACAGGCAAAAGAGCTGAATTCTTTGGGGCATGCCCTGCAAAGGGCCCTGTTCAGGGCTGGTAAGGTAAAAGAGCTTTGAACTTTTTTAATTTAGAATAGGGTAGGGCATTTTTTTATTTTGGGGGGCTTTGTTATTTTATTAGGGGGCTTAGAGTAGGAGTAATTAGTTTAAAATTGTTGTAATATTTTTCTAATGTTTGTAAATATTTTTTTATTTTTTGTAACTTAGTTCTTTTTTATTTTTTGTACTTTAGTTAGTTTATTTCATTGTATTTATTTGTAGATATTGTATTTAATTAATTTATTGATAGTGTAGTGTTAGGTTTAATTGTAGATAATTGTAGGTATTTTATTTAATTAATTTATTGATAGTGTAGTGTTAGGTTTAATTGTAGATAATTGTAGGTATTTTATTTAATTAATTTATTGATAGTGTAGTGTTAGGTTTAATTGTAACTTAGGTTAGGATTTATTTTACAGGTGATTTTGTAATTATTTTAACTATTTTAGCTATTAAATAGTTCTTAACTATTTAATAGCTATTGTACCTGGTTAAAATAAATACAAAGTTACCTGTAAAATAAATATAAATCCTAAAATAGCTACAATATAATTATAATTTATATTGTAGCTATATTAGGGTTTATTTTACAGGTAAGTATTTAGCTTTAAATAGGAATAATTTATATAATAAGAGTTAATTTATTTCATTAGATTTAAATTATATTTAACTTAGGGGGGTGTTAGTGTTAGACTTACCTTTAGGGGTTAAAACATTTATTAGAATAGCGGTGAGCTCCGGTCGGCAGATTAGGGGTTCATGTTTGAAGTTAGGTGTCGGTGATGTTAGGGAGGGCAGATTAGGGGTTAATACTATTTCTTATAGGGTTATTGAGGCGGGAGTGAGGCGGATTAGGGGTTAATAACTTTATTATAGTAGCAGTGCGGTCCGCTCGGCAGATTAGGGGTTAATAAGTGTAGGTAGGTGGCGGCGACGTTGTGGGGGGCAGATTAGGGGTTAATAAATATAAAACAAGATTTCACAGTTCAGTCAATAGGAGTTTAAAGAGAGAGAGAGAGATGATTGTATATATTAAAATTTCATTTTATTAAGTTCGTTAAAACAGACCTGGCACAGCACATAGAAATCCCCACTGCTGACGCGTTTCCTGCCTCACGGGCAGTTCATCAGAGCATACAGAGATCACCTGAAGCTGCTGTTTAAACACACAGGTACACCAAAAAAGTCCAATCACATTAAAGCTAGGTAAGAGTGAGAAACACCCACATTTTAACTCATTCAATTCCATTACTATATTATACGTTGTTTAAATGTGACTGAACCAATGGGGTTCCTAAGAGGTAACAGCGCAAAAACTAAAAATACAAAATATGAAAAACAAAATGTAAAATTTGAATATTTAGAATAAAAGCTTACTTGGGAACATTTTAAATCGTAACAATTAGCTGGCGAAAGTTGCGCTTATAATCTAATGTTACTTTGAAATTGCTAAAGTTTAATAATAATAATAGAGTAAAGGTGAGTTAGCCCATAGCCGTTAAGATATATAAGATAAATGCAAAAATATTATCTAAGGGTCATCACCAAGACTTTACCCGTCAAATTGGAAAAATAACTGAATAACTTTAAGCAAGTAAGTAAGCCAACAATTTAGTTTTTAGCTACATTTTCCTGAAAAGACACATATGAAAGATACATAATTGTTCTGAATTAGAAAGACACTAAATCTGAAATTACATATATTACGAAATGTTTACAAAAGGTCAAACTGGCCAAAATAATGAAAAGGCACCTGTATTTGTGAAATATGTAATTATTGGATACAAAGATTTATGTATATAAATCAGCTCCTATCTATGAAAAGTTTAACATCGCTAATTTTATTGATCCCTAGTGGATGACCCGTTTTTAAAGTATGAATCCAAAAAATTTCTCTTTTTGATAAGGCCTGATATCTATCTCCTCCTCTAGCTCCCAATATGACTTGCTCAATCCCTTGAAAAAGAAAATGAGCTAGTCTGTTGGTATGTTCAAAAAAATGTTTTGCAACTGGAGTCTTTGGAACCTCTGCTTCCAATGACAACAGATGCTCTCTTATTCGATCTTTGAGATTCCTTGAGGTGAGACCAATATATTGAAAATTACAGAAGGAACAAGTTATAAGATAAACTACATAAACAGAATTACAATTAATGGATTCTCTTATTTTATAAGAAATCCCCGTCTGCATAGATTTAAAGCTATTACCTACAAGAGCATAATCACAGCACTTACAAGGTTTAGTACCACATTTGTGAAAACCAATGTTGGTAGGGAGCCAGTTATTTGTTGTATTCTCCCTGATTTTAATTTTGGAAGAAAAGTTCTTTCTTATTTTGTCACCTATGGTATCAGACCTGCTTGCAACAAAATTACAATTACCAGAGATCAACCTGAGATCAGCATCTCTCTCTAGCAATGGCAATCTTGTTTTAATGATATTACAGATATCTCCAAATTGTCTACTAAATTTGGTGACAAAATTAATACCTTTTTTTTGTTTCAATCCGTGGTCAGAATTAGAAATAATGCGATCTTTTAGAAAATTATTTCTATCAAAACTTGATACTAAGTTAGACTGTTTTTTCAAGTCCTCTAAATCATAACCTCTAGCTACCAAGCGCTCTGTCAAATCATTGGCATGTTTCCAATAATCACTTAGATTGGTACAATTACGTCTAAGTCTAATGTATTGGCCCTTTGGTATCCCCTTTTTTAAATGTTTGGGATGGGAGGAATCTGCCCTAAGGATAGTATTGCCACTTATTTCTTTCCTATATGCTTGTGATATACCTTTAAGGTATCTCCCTTCATGCACCTTGCTCCTTTAAAAGGGAGCCTCCTACAATCAATCTTTGCCTGATTATTGAGAAGTTCAACAGCCTGGAGGCTGTTTCCTTTGCTACTATTCAGGTCACATCTATACCTATCAAATTTATGACTGGAAATTATACCTAAAGTTTGTTAGCCTAGAACTGAGTCATCTACAGCTTCCTCTGAGTTGTTAACCAGTTTCTATACATCTGTGATTACCGCTCTGCACTAAAATCCTTTCCAGGTCTCCCTCTGCAGCTCCTGTCAGTTTATTTTACACATCGCGGAACCTCCGCAGCTTTCCGACGCTGGATCCCCAAACCGGAAGTGAGTCACACATTCACCGCAAGCCATTCACTCCTGCAACAGGCAAGCTCTCTCTGTCTCCTTACTCACAGGTAACTTCTGTTTGTTACAACTTCTGGATATTGATTGTATCGGTTGGCTCTCCTGTTGCCATACTTATTCAAGTTGACTTTGTCTAAGTTATATTGCTACACGCATGGGATGTGAATCACTTTACCTCTGCATATTAATCCGCAATAAATACTGCTTGCAAGTTACATATTTGGACAAACCTAGGGTTGTATTAAGCAATCTGTGTGAGTGACCTTGTATATATTTTATTGGGTGAATGTGTGTGAAGTAAACCGGTCTCTGATTCATAAGTTACAGATGATAAAAGATTCTTCCACTAATCCTAACTTCAACTAACTTCTGATTCTGGGCTATCAGAGTTAGAGTTCTAAAACTTACTATATTGCCTATTAATTGCTCACTGTTACCATTTCTGTTCAAACTAAGTCTGTGTTTGCAGAAATAGATATACAAAAGAGCTACAAATACTCTATTTCTGGTTTGAGTGTGAGTGGATTCATTACATAATAATCAGGCCTAAAACTGATCCTGTTAAATTACTAAAACATGGATCCCACAGAAGTAAAAAATGAATTCACTAATGTGTACCAGAAATTAGATTATTTAGCCCATGCTATACAAGAAGTACAGGCTGAGAATGTAGCCATAAAAGCAATGTTAAAGGATTTCATAACACCTAAACCTGTGGATATACCTGAACCCCAAGTACATACACCAACACCATTTTCTGGAAAACGGTCTGAGTTTCGTGATTTCAAAAACGCATGCAACTTGCTATTTTCTTTGAAACCACGCACCTATCATTCAGACAGGATTAAAGTTTGCACCACAATTTCATACATGATAGGAGAGCCACGTACCTGGGCTAACAGATTCTTTGAGCAGAACAACCCCATTCTAGATTCATTAACTGATTTCTTTTCAGCAATGACAAGTCTGTATGAGGATTCAAACAGCCAAATACAAGCTGAGACCAAACTGCGGTCATTAAAACAAGGCAAAAGGACTGTAGAGGAATACACAACAGACTTTCAGATGTGGGCCTCAGACTCATTGTGGAATGAGGTAAGCTTGCGTAATCAGTTTCGCCTAGGTTTGTCTGAATCTCTAAAAGATGAACTCTCACGATTGGAACTCCCTGAAACACTCACCGGCTTAATCAAGCTAAGCACCACATTAGATAGACGTCTGAGGGAAAGAAAAGCTGAAAAAAGCATGTATGACCCCTCTATCAGACGCACCTATCCATCATCGGTCTCCCAAGACAGAAACCAGACTTTCAGCACCCCAATGGAGATTGGGGCAATCAAAGGTCCTCTGACTCAAGAGGAGAAAACAAGAAGGAAATTAGGAAATTTATGTCTTTACTGCGCTCACAAGGAGCACACAGTTGCAACCTGCCCCCTCCTATCAAAACAAAAGAAGGGTAAGAAAAAAAATATAATATCATTATACAATTTATCTACTGCTACCCAGCTCACTGTCTCTCTCTCTTTACAGTGGGACCGTCTCCACATCCAGAGTGACGCGTTAGTAGATTCTGGTGCATCAGGGATATATATTGATGATACATTTGTTAAAAAGAATAAAATACCCACAGTGTGTAAACAGCAACCAGTTTTTGTGAAGTTAATAGATGGTACTTTGATTCAGAAAGGTCCTATCACACACCACACTATACCTTTACTTACAACCACAAAAAATGGACACACTGAATACCTTACATATGATATCATTCCTATTGATAGACATTCCATTATTTTAGGATACATGTGGTTAAAGACACATAATCCAAGCATTGATTGGTTAAAGGATGAGATAAATTTAACATCTAGATATTGCACAAATACGTGTTATCCACACTGTTCTATATCTTCTATTGAGAATGGTGTACCAGCGGCATATTCTGATTTGGTAGATGTATTCGATTTAAAAGAGGCTGAATCATTGCCGCCACACCGTGAATTTGACTGCCCCATCGAATTAATACCCGGGTCTCAAATACCCTATGGCAAAATATATCCTCTGTCCCAGGACGAGTTAACCCATTTACGCACCTACCTAGATGACAACCTTAAAAAAGGTTTTATATCACATTCAACTTCACCCGCAGCAGCTGGTATTTTTTTTGTTAAAAATAAAGATCTAAGTCTAAGACCCATAATAGATTATCGAGCCTTAAATGCGATAACAGTAAAAAACCGATACCCATTGCCTTTAATACCAGAATTATTGGAAAGACTCACCAATGCCACCATATATACCAAATTGGATTTGAAGGGGGCATATAATTTGATTCGAATTAGGAGTGGAGACGAATGGAAGACAGCTTTTCGCACACGATACGGTTTATTTCAGTACAATGTCATGCCTTTCGGGTTGAGTAACGCACCAGCTACTTTCCAACATTTCATCAACGAGATATTCCGAGATTTAACTGACATATGTGTTGTAATTTATCTAGATGATATTTTAATTTATTCCACAAATTTACAAGATCATGAAAGGCATGTACGATGGGTACTCACCCGACTAAGACAGCATAGATTGTTTGCCAAACTGGAAAAATGCAATTTCCATGTTAAACAGATTAAGTTCCTTGGTTATATTCTATCTCCTCAAAAAATCCAAATGGACCCTGAAAAGATAAACACGATCCAGGAATGGACCATACCACGCACTGTTCGAGCGCTACAGAGGTTTTTGGGTTTCTCGAATTTTTACAGAAAATTCATCAGAGATTTTTCTACTATTGTAAGACCATTAACCCAACTCACAAGGAAATCCCAAAGATTTCATTGGAATGAAGAAGCTCAAACTGCTTTTAACAAGCTAAAGCACTGTTTCTCCACTGCTCCAGTTCTGACGCTGCCAGACTATCAATCTCAATTCATACTAGAGGTTGATGCCTCTAACACCGGCATAGGAGCAGTCCTATCACAAAAAATCAAGGAAAACCAAGAAATGCATCCCGTAGCTTTTTATTCCAGAACCTTGCTCCCAGCCGAAATAAATTATAGCATTGGTGACAAAGAGCTCTTAGCAATTAAAAGTTCCTTAGAGCACTGGAGGCATCTATTAGAAGGGTCAAAAGAACCTTTCCTCATTTTTACTGATCACAAAAACCTTGAGTATTTAAGGAAAAGTAAAACTCTCTCTGCACGCCAAGTCAGATGGTCTCTGTTTTTAGATCGCTTTAATTTTTTGATTACTTACAGACCAGGGCATTCCAACACCAAAGCTGATGCCCTCTCAAGAATGTATGATCCTACTAACATCTCTGAGACCCTCAATCCTATCATACCAGAAGAGAAATTTATATACTCACTTTCTAACTTAGAAAAGGACATTCTTCTGGAAACTCAAAAAGAAAAAGATTGCCCCCCAACTTGTGAGAGAGATTCCACATCAGGGCTGATGTACCACAAAAATAGATTATATGTACCTAAGGCTCTTAGGATGATGATATTAAAACATTATCATGACAATGTCTTGTCAGGCCACAAAGGTGTACAAAAGACCACCAACTTGATCAAAAGACACTTCTGGTGGCCACAGCTAAATCAAGATGTTATACATCATCTGAAGAAATGTGATATATGTGCAAGAAATAAAGTGGCACACAAAAAACCTATTGGTTTATTAACTACTCTACCAATACCGGATATGCCGTGGTCCACCATATCAATGGATTTTATTGTTGATCTTCCAGTCTCACGAAAGTACACCACTATTCTAGTGGTTGTAGATCACTTAACTAAACTGGGTCATTTTATTCCACTAACAAGTTTACCCACAGCCATTATTACAGCAAAGGTCTTTTTAGATAATATAGTCAAACTACACGGTTTACCAACTACAGTGATCACAGATAGAGGTACTCAGTTCACCTCAGCCTTCTGGAGGTCTCTGTGCAAACTGTTACAAATTGATACACGTTATACCACAGCTTTTCATCCTCAGTCAAATGGGTTGACTGAACGTTTGAATCAGACACTAGAACAATTCCTACGATGTTATCTGAGCCATCTTCAGGATGATTGGGTTGATTACCTCCCGATGGCAGAGTTCTCATACAACAACTCAATCTCTACCTCAACCAAAGTATCACCATTCTTCGCCACGTACGGCTTCCATCCAACCACTATCACAATATCCCATACCACAGTGAATTGTCCAGGAGCAATGGATTTTAGTAATTCCTTACAAGATAGACTTCAGTTGCTTTAAACTCATTTGCAGGAAGCTCAAGAACATCAAAAGAAGTACTATGACCTACATCATTCCCCTAGTCCCACCTATGTCGTAGGAGACTTGGTTCTACTGTCCACGAAGTATCTGAAACTTCGTGTGCCATGTAAAAAATTGGCCAATCAATTTATTGGTCCGTTCCCGATTGCGGCAATAGTTAACTCGAACGCTGTTCGGTTGACTCTGCCTAAAGATCTCACTGTTCATCCTACATTTCATGTCTCTCTAATTAAGCCTTACGTAGGGGACCCTTTACTGCAACTGGCAGATCCTCCTCCACCTATTTATCACCAGGATCAGTTGGAATATGAAGTGGAGTCCATCCTAGATTCCCGGATACGTCGCGGTCATGTACAGTACTTGATACAATGGAAAGGCTATGGTCCTGAAAGCAACTCATGGGAATCTCATGAGGATGTTCACGCTCCTGATCTGCTCTCCGCTTTTCATCGGCGGTATCCTGGGAAGCCATATCTCCGCACCCCTGTTGACTGCCCTTGAGGAGGGGGGTATGTGATATACCTTTAAGGTATCTCCCTTCATGCACCTTGCTCCTTTAAAAGGGAGCCTCCTACAATCAATCTTTGCCTGATTATTGAGAAGTTCAACAGCCTGGAGGCTGTTTCCTTTGCTACTATTCAGGTCACATCTATACCTATCAAATTTATGACTGGAAATTATACCTAAAGTTTGTTAGCCTAGAACTGAGTCATCTACAGCTTCCTCTGAGTTGTTAACCAGTTTCTATACATCTGTGATTACCGCTCTGCACTAAAATCCTTTCCAGGTCTCCCTCTGCAGCTCCTGTCAGTTTATTTTACACATCGCGGAACCTCCGCAGCTTTCCGACGCTGGATCCCCAAACCGGAAGTGAGTCACACATTCACCGCAAGCCATTCACTCCTGCAACAGGCAAGCTCTCTCTGTCTCCTTACTCACAGGTAACTTCTGTTTGTTACAACTTCTGGATATTGATTGTATCGGTTGGCTCTCCTGTTGCCATACTTATTCAAGTTGACTTTGTCTAAGTTATATTGCTACACGCATGGGATGTGAATCACTTTACCTCTGCATATTAATCCGCAATAAATACTGCTTGCAAGTTACATATTTGGACAAACCTAGGGTTGTATTAAGCAATCTGTGTGAGTGACCTTGTATATATTTTATTGGGTGAATGTGTGTGAAGTAAACCGGTCTCTGATTCATAAGTTACAGATGATAAAAGATTCTTCCACTAATCCTAACTTCAACTAACTTCTGATTCTGGGCTATCAGAGTTAGAGTTCTAAAACTTACTATATTGCCTATTAATTGCTCACTGTTACCATTTCTGTTCAAACTAAGTCTGTGTTTGCAGAAATAGATATACAAAAGAGCTACAAATACTCTATTTCTGGTTTGAGTGTGAGTGGATTCATTACAATGCTTCTGTAAATACTGTTTGACCATCGTTCCTTAGATATATATCAAGATAGGGAATGCTGGTGTGGGATGCACTGAAAGTGAACTTAAGGTTACCATCATTAAAATTAAGATAGTCAATGAAATAATTTAATTCTCCCTCAGTACCCTCCCACACCAGCAAAATATCATCTATATACCTGGTATACATCTTAATATTATTATGAAAGATGTTATTCTCACTGAAAATCTTCAGAATTTCAAAATTTGCCAAATAAAGATTCGCATACGAGGGGGCAAATTTTGCCCCCATCGCAGTACCTCTGAGTTGAATAAAAAATTCTCCATTGAAAATGAAAAAGTTTCTATTCAATAAAAAAGTTGTAGCCATTAGAATAAATTCTATCAATTCAGCATCATATCCAGAATATCGCTCCAGCATTTTTTTCATAGCATTTAACCCCAGATTATGAGGAATACATGAATATAAAGAGGTTACATCTATGGTGACAAATAGAAAACTCTTTTTCCATTGAAAATTTTGAATCAACCTAATCAGATGCTTAGTATCTCTTAGAAACCCGGGTAGCGATTGCACAATTGGTTGCAATTGGGCATCTACCCATTGGCCTAATAAATATAATATAGGGGTCGGCGGTGTTAGGGGCAGCAGATTAGGGGTACATAAGGATAACGTAGGTGGCGGCGCTTTGCGGTCGGCAGATTAGGGGTTAATTATTGTAGGTAGCTGGCGGCGACGTTGTGGGGGGCAGATTAGAGGTTAATAAATATAATATAGGGGTCGGCGGTGTTAGGGGCAGCAGATTAGGGGTACATAAGTATAACGTAGGTGGCGGTCGGCAGATTAGGGGTTAAAAAAATGTAATCGAGTGGCGGCGATGTGGGGGGACCTCAGTTTAGGGGTACATAGGTAGTTTATGGGTGTTAGTGTACTGTAGAGCACAGTAGTTAAGAGCTTTATGAACCGGCGTTAGCCCAAAAAGCTCTTAACTACTGACTTTTTTCTGCGGCTGGAGTTTGGTCGTTAGATTTCTAACGCTCACTTCAGCCACGACTCTAAATACCGGCGTTAGAAAGATCCCATTGAAAAGATAGGATACGCAAATGACGTAAGGGGATCTGCGGTATGGAAAAGTCGCGGCTGGAAAGTGAGCGTTAGACCCTTTCCTGACTGACTCCAAATACCAGAGGGCGTTAAAAACCAGCGTTAGGAGCCTCTAACGCTGGTTTTCACGGCTACCGCCCAACTCTAAATCTAGGCGTAAGTATTGGTCTATATCAGTGATGGCGAACCTTGGAACTCCAGATGTTTCTGAACTACTTTTCCCATGATGCTTAGGCACTCTGAAGTCCAGACATCATGGGAAATGTAGTGCTGTAACATCTGGAGTACCAAGGTTCGCCATCACTGGTCTATATGTATAGAGTGAAAGATAAGATATTAAGATATTGAGGACTTTGTAAATAAAAAGGGAGATCTGCTGTCCCTGCATGCTCAGCCTATTTGATTGTGTTGTGGTTTCAAAGCAGATACAGCTATTCCATATACAAAATAAACCTAAAGGAGCATTGTTTCCATGCATGTTAAACTCTGCAGCTCGTATGAGAAACACATAAAGAGGAAATTAATTTTACAATACACTGTCCCTTTAATTTTTCTCTCTAGCATTTTCATGGCGTGTTCCTGGCATGGTAAGTGGCTGAGCCTGGCAATGAGCGTGTGATTGTGAGACTCACTGTATGTGTCATTATGCCCCAGTGATCACATGCACAGTAAAGGTTATCACAAACGCTATGGTGACTTATACAGGAAACATTTTTGCAAATAGAATCACATTGCAAAATACTCTGTATGCTGTACAGAAATTGTTCAAATGGACAAATTTGCCTCACACTGTAACGCATTAACGAATAATTTATCATTTAAGGGGACAGTCACAATGCAAAAATTGCAGGCACTAATTTGTTTACAGCATGCATATTCTACATTACTGACTCTATAAAATGATATCGTTAACCCCCACAGAGGGGTTTAACACTGTATGTGCACAGAAAATAGAAAATTATTTTGATTTTGTAAAAACTATACAATTGAGTCATATTTTCAAGATTTCAGTTGCCTATCTATCTATCTATCTGTTGTCTATCTATCCAGTGCCATATTTAGGGTTTGTGCTGCAATAGGCATTAAAAATTCTGCTGCCCCCCCTAAAACCCCCCCAAATAAACAAACACACAGTAACATATATACATACACACACACACACAGTCACAGACATATACATACACATATATACATAAACACACAGTCACAGACATATACATACACAGTCACAGACATATACACACTCATACACAGTCACACACACACAGTCACAGACATATACACACACATACACAGTCACACATATACATAAACACACACACAGTCACATATATACATACACACACACAGTCACAGACATATACACACTCATACGCAGTCACACACACACAGTCACAGACATATACACACACATACACAGTCACACATATACATAAACACACACAGTCACAGACATATACATACACATATATACATAAACACACAGTCACAGACATATACATACACACACACAGTCACGGACATATACACACACATACACAGTCACACATATACATACACACAGACAGTCAAAGACATACACACATATATATACAGTACACACACACAGTCACAGACATATACACACACATACACAGTCACACATATACACACACACAGTCACAGACATATACACACACATACACATACACACACATACACAGTCACACATACACAGTTACACACACACACACACACACAGTCACAGACATATACATACACACACACAGCCACAGACATATACACACACATACACAGTCACACATATACATACACACACAGTCACAGACATATATATACACATATACATACACACACACAGTCACAGACATATACATAAAGAGTCACGCATATATATATACACACACAGTCACAGACATATACACACACACACATACACAGTCACACATATATATATATATACACACACATACACAGTCACACATATACATACACACATAGTCACAAACATATACACACAGTCACAGTCACACATATACACAGTCACACATATACATACACATACACAGTCACACATATACATACACACACAGTCACAGACATATACACACACATACATACACACAGTCACAGACATATACACACACATACACAGTCACACATATACATACACACACAGTCACAGGCATAAACACACACACAGTCACGCATATACACAGTCACGCATATACATACACACACACAGTCACGCATATACATACACACACACAGTCACAGACATATACACAAAAATACGCAGTCACACACACAGTCACAGACATATACAGTCACGCATATACATACACAGTCACAGACATATACACACAAATACACAGTCACAAATATACATACACACACAGTCACAGGCATACACACACACAGTCACATATATACATACACACACAGTCACAGACATATACACAAAAATACGCAGTAACACCTATACATACACACACAGTCACAGACACATACAGCTACTTCTAAACTGTAAGCTCCATGGGCAGTCAGTCTCCTATTATACCCCCTAGAATGTAAGCTCTTTGGGCAAAATCTCCCATTAAATATCTGTTTAATATTTCTAAAATAACTGTAAGCTTCTTACAAATATAGCCACAAAAAGTGCTGCCCCCTCCCAATCTGCCGCCCTAGGCAAGTGCCTTGTCTGCCTAGGCCAAAATACGCTCATATTTCTATCTAATATCTTTCTCTTTCTTTCTTCCCCGATCGATCTATCTATCTAATATCTATCTATCTGCTTTCTTTTTCTTTCTTTCTCTATCTATATATCCACAACATATATACACATGCTTGTGTGCACGTACCCAGCTAACATATATCACATAATTGCAGCAAAATTAGTACTTTTTGACTTTTTCATTTATTGCTTTCTGGAAACTAATAAAAATGGGTTTGTTTTCAAATTCTTTCTGCTTACTGTGCCATAGGATGCTTAGTAAAGCTATACTTTTCTGTATGTAAGTTTGACAGATTTCAATAAAATGAGGTTTGTTGTGGGTGTGTTTTTGTCACAGTTAGCAGTTGTCATTTAAATGAAAAAATAAATGTTGTTGTTCACAACTAATGTAAAAAGCTGCTTGCCTGACAATATTTTTTTAAAAATAGTGGGAAAGCCCCCCCCCCAAAAAAACAAAAAAAACAATATACAAACAAAAATAATAAATAAATCAAGCACCCACCCCAAATCTTTATACCCGGATTCTGTTTGTGGGGAGCGGAAAATCATGAGAAGGAAAAATAATTCTAGCAAGTTTTTTGCCAGGTTACTGTCATCGGATAAGCACAACACGACCACACCTGCAAAAGCCGTCACAGAAACAACAATGTATTTAACATTTTAGCTTTCAATCAAATTCTTCCAGTATCAACAAACAAACAAAAGTAAATAGAATTTGTATTTATTTGTAAATGTTATGAATCACAAAACTCTGTCCGATGTTGCTGAAAAATATGTTTAGTCACTTCTTGAGGAAGTTTTAAGCTTAATTGTGTTTACATATAATTTATACATTTATCCTAGGTCTGTTTTTGTTTTCTCTCTTTTGCTCTGTATCCTGTTTCTCTCTCTTCCCAATTTTTCCACTTTCTCTCCACTCTCCCTCCCTCTCTCCCCACTTTCTCCAAGCTCTCTCCTCGCTCTCCCTCAGTCTCTCTATCTCCACTCTCTTCACTCTCTCCTCTCTTTTTTTCCATTGTCTCTCTCATCAATCTCTGCTATCTGCTCTCTTTCTCCCTTCCTCTCTCTCTTTTTCTCCACTCTTTTTCTGGATTCTCTCTCTTCACTATCTGCTCTCTCTCTCCCTCTATCTCTCCTCTCTCTTTTTCTTCACTCTGTCTCCCCTCTATCTCCACTATCTCTCTCTCTTCTCTCTCTCCACTCCCCATCCTCCTCTCTCTAATCTCTCCTTTCTCATTTTCTCCACTCTCTCTCTCCTCTCTCTCTACTATCCTCTGTCTCTCTCCTCTCTCTACAATCTTATCTCCCTCTCTTTTTTTATTTCTACTCTATCTCTACTATATGCTCTCTCTCTCACTCAACTCTCTCTCCTCTCTCTTTTTCTCTAATCTCTATCTCCACTATCTCTCTCTCTCTCTCTTTCTCATCTCTCTCCACTCTCCCTACCCTCTCTCTTTCTAATCTCTCCTTTTTCATTTTCTCCACTCTCTCTCTCCTCTCTCTCTACTATCATCTGTCTCTCTCCTCTCTCTACAATCTTATCTCCCTCTCTTTTTATGTCTACTCTATCTCTACTATCTGCTCTCTCTCCTCTCACTCAACTCTCTCTCCTCTCTCTTTTTCTCTTATCTCTATCTCCACTATCTCTCTTTCTCATCTCTCTCCACTCTCCCTCCCCCTCTCTCTTTCTAATCTCTCCTTTCTCATTTTCTCCACTCTCCTCTCTCTCTCTCTCTCTCTACTATCCTCTGTCTCTCTCCTCTCTCTACAATCTTATCTCACTCTCTCTTTTTATCTCTACTCCATCTCTACTATATGCTCTCTCTCCTCTCACTCAACTCTCCCTCCCTCTCTCAAATCTCTCTCCTCTCTCTTTTTCTCTACTCTCTCTCTCTCTCTCTCTCTCTCTCCCCACTCTCTGTCTCCATTCTCTCTCTCTCTATCTCTCTCTCCTCATTCTCTGCTATCCTCACTTTCTCTCTCTCTCCTCTCTCTACAATCTTAGCTCTCTTTTTCTTTCTCTCTCTCTTCTCTCTCTACCATCTCTATGCTCTTACTCTCTCCACTCTCTCTCCTCCCTTTTGCCTCCACCCTCTCTCCTATCAGTCTATGGCAATGTTGTGCGTAGTTATGAACCTTTAGAGTGGGGAGAATGACTTATGTCCATCCAATCCAGATCTGCACTGGCTCTTGCAGGAATACCTAGTGACATCATAGGGGTCAGAGAAATCCCTGCTAAAGCAAGATTTTCCCTGCTTGTGAGTCTGATCTGCAGCTGAGGGGCTTTAAGAGACCCCATCTCAGCCTGTTAACCACTTAAAAGGTGGTGATCACCTATTCCACTGGAAAAGGTAATTTTTTGTGGCGGAGACTTTTAAAGAACCCATATCTCCCCCTTAGATTTAACTAAAGGGGTATAAAACCCCTCATGTGAGGGTACTACCTCAATCTCTTTCTCAGGTGATCAAAGTGGTAATGGTAACCATCTGCCTTGAGTGCAAGCCTGGCAGTGTTTAACAAGGAAGAGGGGGCATATTTAGAGCCCATATTTTCTCCCATAAAACCCTCTTTCCTATGTGGAGTCTGATGCCCCTATCATAAAAAATGTCAATCACCTACCTAATGTATTTACTGAATATGGGGCGGTGGCTCCAAAGTAGGTCCTATCCCTTAAAGACTGCATACAACACACACTCACAAACCCACAATGCTCGTCACAATCAATTTAAAAATTAGGGGGCTAATGCTACTTTAGGTATCAGTTGATTCCCATAGAAGATGCATTTTATCTGTATACTTGGTGCTTGTATAGTGCTCTGGACTTTAAAATAGATCATAGCCTCCAAAATAAGCACTAAAATGGGTCAAGTATCCCCTCAAAGAAGGGTCACATACCCAATTGGATATCTGCCGATCACTGTAGCAACAGTGGTCACCTAACAGAACCGTTGGTATATGAGAACAATATGAGGCAATTGGGGTATATCCTATGTTGTGCCCCATAATACATAGTACAATTTTAGACCTCTTAATTGAACACCTCAACTCTGCCCTTTCAAATGGGAGGTCTTGTGTCCGTCCCGTTGCCATAACAGTGTTAGTTCTATATGGGGGTTCTGCCAGTTTATAAGAGGCATTTATTACCCCAACCATAGAAATATATTGTAAGATCCCCCTTTACTCAGCAGCAGGGCCGCCACTAGAAATTTTGGGGCCCCTGACTTAACCATTGATCAGCCCCCCCCCTTTGACATGTGCAATTTTTGACCAAGTGACTAAAACATATATACACTTTATTCTAAAGTGTCTGTTTAAACTTGGAAATGTTGTAAAGGTAGTAACATACAAACACACAGACACACTCATACACTGAAACACACACTCACACATAAGGATTCACATATAGACACTCTAGCAGACACGCAATGAAACACACTCAGACACAGACACCCAAACACTCAGCACTTGTTTACATTGACCTGACAAGTAATGAGGTAGACTACAGTTTTGTAAAAAAAAGGAGATTTAGAAAACAAAATATGGAGTTCTGATTATCTTTTTGTAAAGGAAGATGCCAACTAAATGATGACAACAGCATGCAGTGGCTGAAAGAAAGGGCCCGGAACTGCCTAAACAATAATTTAAAGGTTAAATGGTGGATTAGGTGATTTCCGGAAAGGTCTCATTAGTCTCAAAGTCTGTAGAAAGATGTGAATAATCAGTAGTAAAGTCAAAATGTACTAAAAATGAACAGACAATGGACACACAAACAAACTCAAACTTGCACATATACCCAAGGAAACACAGACAGAGACAGCCTCAAAAACACACAAAGACATAGACATACACACACAGAGACACCCACAGAAAACACACAAAGACATACACACACAGAGAGACAACCACATAAAACACAGAAAGACATACATACACACACCCACACTAAGGCATCCACAGAAAACACACAAAGACATACACACACCCTCACAGAGACACCCACAGAAAACACACACCCTCACAGAGACATCCACAGAAAACACAGACATACATACATACACACACACACCCTCACAGAGACATCCACAGAAAACACACAAAGACACACCCACCCTCCCAGAGACATCCACAGAAAACACACACCCTCACAGAGACATCCACAGAAAACATAGACATACATACATACACACACACACCCTCACAGAGACATCCACAGAAAACACAGACATACACACCCACCCTCACAGAGGCATCCAGAGAAAATACACAAAGACAAACATACACACACCCTCACAGAGACACCCATAGAAAAAGCTCAAAGACATATGCACACACCCTCACAGACTTCCACAGAAAATGCACAAAGACATACACACCCACCCTCACAGAGAGACCCACAGAAAAAAAATACATACACACTCATAGAGACATAAACCAAAGCACAAAGGCATAAACACAGACACCCACAGAAACACTCACAAGAGGAAACATTTATGCACCTTGCATCCCCTAAATCAACAGTGTGTGACATGCATGATAAAAAAATGCAGAAATTAAGAGATCACTTTTTAAAGAATCATATTTGTAAATGTGCAAACAAAAATAATTCTGTGAATTCTAAATTGTACATTAATAATCTAGGTAGATGGCTAGATGTAGAAAATTACTTTTAAAAGATTGACATATGTTTGTTTGTTTTTTCCCCATTTTCCCCAACCAAGAGCACCACTTCAAATATAGTGTACAAATGTTCCCATCTGTCAGCTGTACTTATGGATTTTGAAAATGCTGTACTCTATATGGTCTTCGTGGAACCATAAGCTGTGGTACTCATACCATTATATCTGGTTAAATGCAGGATTTAGGCTTGTTGGTATGTATTTCAAAATTAAGTCAGCTGTAGTGTAAACTGAACAGTTTTAAGTTAACCTGTCTCATTTCAAACACTGAGCAATCTTAGTCTGAGAGTATAACATTTTATGCAGATGTAAAAAACATAATTTATGTAAGAACTTACCTGATAAATTCATTTCTTTCATATTAGCAAGAGTCCATGAGCTAGTGACGTATGGGATATACATTCCTACCAGGAGGGGCAAAGTTTCCCAAACCTCAAAATGCCTACAAATACACCCCTCACCACACCCACAAATCAGTTTAACGAATAGCCAAGAAGTGGGGTGATAAGAAAAAAGTGCGAAAGCATATAAAATAAGGAATTGGAATAATTGTGCTTTATACAAAATCATAACCACCACAAAAAAAGGGCGGGCCTCATGGACTCTTGCTAATATGAAAGAAATGAATTTATCAGGTAAGTTCTTACATAAATTATGTTTTCTTTCATGTAATTAGCAAGAGTCCATGAGCTAGTGACGTATGGGATAATGACTACCCAAGAAGTGGATCTTTCCACACAAGAGTCACTAGAGAGGGAGGGATAAAATAAAGACAGCCAATTCCTGCTGAAAATAATCCACACCCAAAATAAAGTTTAACGAAAAACATAAGCAGAAGATTCAAACTGAAACCGCTGCCTGAAGTACTTTTCTACCAAAAACTGCTTCAGAAGAAGAAAATACATCAAAATGGTAGAATTTAGTAAAAGTATGCAAAGAAGACCAAGTAGCTGCTTTGCAGATCTGGTCAACCGAAGCTTCATTCCTAAATGCCCAGGAAGTAGAAACTGACCTAGTAGAATGAGCTGTAATTCTCTGAGGCGGAGTTTTACCCGACTCAACATAGGCAAGATGAATTAAAGATTTCAACCAAGATGCCAAAGAAATGGCAGAAGCTTTCTGGCCTTTTCTAGAACCGGAAAAGATAACAAATAGACTAGAAGTCTTACGAAAAGATTTCGTAGCTTCAACATAATATTTCAAAGCTCTAACAACATCTAAAGAATGCAACGATTTCTCCTTAGAATTCTTAGGATTAGGACATAATGAAGGAACCACAATTTCTCTACTAATGTTGTTGGAATTCACAACTTTAGGTAAAAATTCAAAAGAAGTTCGCAACACCGCCTTATCCTGATGAAAAATCAGAAAAGGAGACTCACAAGAAAGAGCAGATAATTCAGAAACTCTTCTGGCAGAAGAGATGGCCAAAAGGAACAAAACTTTCCAAGAAAGTAATTTAATGTCCAAAGAATGCATAGGTTCAAACGGAGGAGCTTGAAGAGCTCCCAGAACCAAATTCAAACTCCAAGGAGGAGAAATTGACTTAATGACAGGTTTTATACGAACCAAAGCTTGTACAAAACAATGAATATCAGGAAGAATAGCAATCTTTCTGTGAAAAAGAACAGAAAGAGCAGAGATTTGTCCTTTCAAAGAACTTGCAGACAAACCCATATCTAAACCATCCTGAAGGAACTGTAAAATTCTCGGAATTCTAAAAGAATGCCAGGAAAAATGATGAGAAAGACACCAAGAAATATAAGTCTTCCAGACTCTATAATATATCTCTCGAGATACAGATTTACGAGCCTGTAACATAGTATTAATCACAGAGTCAGAGAAACCTCTTTGACCAAGAATCAAGCGTTCAATCTCCATACCTTTAAATTTAAGGATTTGAGATCCTGATGGAAAAAAGGACCTTGTGACAGAAGGTCTGGTCTTAACGGAAGAGTCCACGGTTGGCAAGAGGCCATCCGGACAAGATCCGCATACCAAAACCTGTGAGGCCATGCCGGAGCTACCAGCAGAACAAACGAGCATTCCTTCAGAATCTTGGAGATTACTCTTGGAAGAAGAACTAGAGGCGGAAAGATATAGGCAGGATGATACTTCCAAGGAAGTGATAATGCATCCACTGCCTCCGCCTGAGGATCCCGGGATCTGGACAGATACCTGGGAAGTTTCTTGTTTAGATGGGACGCCATCAGATCTATTTCTGGAAGTTCCCACATTTGAAAAATCTGAAGAAATACCTCTGGGTGAAGAGACCATTCGCCCGGATGCAACGTTTGGCGACTGAGATAATCCGCTTCCCAATTGTCTACACCTGGGATATGAACCGCAGAGATTAGACAGGAGCTGGATTCCGCCCAAACCAAAATTCGAGATACTTCTTTCATAGCCAGAGGACTGTGAGTCCCTCCTTGATGATTGATGTATGCCACAGTTGTGACATTGTCTGTCTGAAAACAAATGAACGATTCTCTCTTCAGAAGAGGCCAAAACTGAAGAGCTCTGAAAATTGCACGGAGTTCCAAAATATTGATCGGTAATCTCACCTCCTGAGATTCCCAAACTCCTTGTGCCGTCAGAGATCCCCACACAGCTCCCCAACCTGTGAGACTTGCATCTGTTGAAATTACAGTCCAGGTCGGAAGCACAAAAGAAGCCCCCTGAATTAAACGATGGTGATCTGTCCACCATGATAGAGAGTGTCGAACAATCGGTTTTAAAGATATTAATTGAGATATCTTCGTGTAATCCTTGCACCATTGCTTCAGCATACAGAGCTGAAGAGGTCGCATGTGAAAACGAGCAAAGGGGATCGCGTCCGATGCAGCAGTCATAAGACCTAGAATTTCCATGCATAAGGCTACCGAAGGGAATGATTGTGACTGAAGGTTTCGACAAGCTGTAATCAACTTTAGACGTCTCTTGTCTGTTAAAGACAGAGTCATGGACACTGAATCCATCTGGAAACCCAGAAAGGTTACCCTTGTCTGAGGAATCAAAGAACTTTTTAGTAAATTGATCCTCCAACCATGATCTTGAAGAAACAACACAAGTCGATTCGTATGAGATTCTGCTAAATGTAAAGACTGAGCAAGTACCAAGATATCGTCCAAATAAGGAAATACCACAATACCCTGTTCTCTGATTACAGACAGCAGGGCACCGAGAACCTTTGTAAAAATTCTTGGAGCTGTAGCTAGGCCAAACGGCAGAGCCACAAACTGGTAATGCTTGTCCAGAAACGAGAATCTCAGGAACTGATAATGATCTGGATGAATCGGAATATGCAGATATGCATCCTGTAAATCTATTGTGGACATATAATTCCCTTGCTGAACAAAAGGAAAGATAGTCCTTATAGTTACCATCTTGAACGTTGGTATCCTTACATAATGATTCAATATTTTTAGATCCAGAACTGGTCTGAAAGAATTCTCCTTCTTTGGTACAATGAAGAGATTTGAATAAAACCCCATCCCCTGTTCCGGAACTGGAACTGGCATAATTACTCCAGTCAACTCTAGATCTGAAACACATTTCAGAAATGCTTGAGCTTTTACTGGATTTACTGGGACACGGGAAAGAAAAAATCTCTTTGCAGGAGGTCTCAACTTGAAACCAATTCTGTACCCTTCTGAAACAATGCTCTGAATCCAAAGATTGTGAACAGAATTGATCCAAATTTCCTTGAAAAAACGTAACCTGCCCCCTACCAGCTGAGCTGGAATGAGGGCCGCACCTTCATGTGGACTTAGAAGCAGGCTTTGCCTTTCTAGCTGGCTTGGATTTATTCCAGACTGGAGATGGTCTCCAAACTGAAACTGCTCCTGAGGATGAAGGATCAGGCTTTTGTTCTTTGTTGAAACGAAAGGAACGAAAACGATTATTAGCCCTGTTTTTACCTTTAGATTTTTTATCCTGTGGTAAAAAAGTTCCTTTCCCACCAGTAACAGTTGAAATAATGGAATCCAACTGAGAACCAAACAATTTGTTACCCTGGAAAGAAATGGAAAGTAAAGTTGATTTAGAAGCCATATCAGCATTCCAAGTTTTAAGCCATAAAGCTCTTCTAGCTAAAATAGCTAGAGACATAAACCTGATATCAACTCTGATAATATCAAAAATGGCATCACAGATAAAATTATTAGCATGCTGAAGAAGAATAATAATATCATGAGAATCACGATGTGTTACTTGTTGCGCTAAAGTTTCCAACCAAAAAGTTGAAGCTGAAAAGGATCCCTGTCAAAAGACACAAGAAAACAGGAGCGCAACTCCGTGCACCAAACAGTACACGGATGATCTAAGTGTAGGTTTAAAACAATTTTAATGGTGATAATATATATAAAAACATCCAAACAAATGATTCCAAACTCACATAATAGCCCTCAAACATATGAGGTATGTCAGCACACAAATGAGGGGAATGTATGTCCCACTGCTGGGCTTTTCCTCTCTCTCTCCCAGATTATTCGATAGCCAGCGGGTAAACCCTCTCATAGAAAACGGACCCTCTCTGCTCACAATGCGGTAGACGCTGTACTGCAAATAGCCGGCTATTTGCAGTACAGCGTCTACCGCATTGTGAGCAGAGAGGGTCCGTTTTCTATGAGAGGGTTTACCCGCTGGCTATCGAATAATCTGGGAGAGAGAGAGGAAAAGCCCAGCAGTGGGACATACATTCCCCTCATTTGTGTGCTGACATACCTCATATGTTTGAGGGCTATTATGTGAGTTTGGAATCATTTGTTTGGATGTTTTTATATATATTATCACCATTAAAATTGTTTTAAACCTACACTTAGATCATCCGTGTACTGTTTGGTGCACGGAGTTGCGCTCCTGTTTTCTTGTGTCTTTTGACAGGGATCCTTTTCAGTTTTGCTACCACGGATTTTACACCAGTGGAATATAAGGAGCAGCAGGACAGTGTGGAGGAAAATTGCGGACTTTTTTCTGAACTATCATTACAAAATACACAGTTTATATCTATCTTTGGTGTATATTAACTTGGTAAGAGTATATATTCTTTCTTCTTTCCAGGAGTAATTATATATGTATATGGGAAATATTTGTGAAATATTTATGATTAAGTATTAGACCCTGGGAATCTAAAGTGTTAATTCATTATTATTTTTTATCCTGCATCTCTAAATAGTGGGTCTATTTGACTCTTTTTTGTTGGCGCTCTTGGATCTTTGTTCTCTTGTTGTTTTTTAGGTGCATGGTCGATGTGGCCAGTTTGCTCTGTTCACATTTGACAGTGCACCTATATGGTGTGTTATACCTAGTGAGCAGCCACAATTGTGTTAATATTAACATTTGCTATTACCCTACTAATTTTACTATACTTTTAAATAACATTAGGTGTATACTAGATATTATATATACTGTCTTAAGGAAAGGTCTTTTTATAAAATGGACACGCCAAGTGTAGAAAATACCATTAGCTTTGGAAAATATTTTGACCCCTCCACCAGAAGCAGATTATTATCCACAACGGGGGATGGGGAGGAGGAAGAGAGAGATCCAAAGTTATTATTTAGAAGGCTAGAGAAACTTAGTAGGTCACAGATTAACTGCTGGTATGATCTAATAACTTTGGAAAACTTTGAAAAATATGGAATTATCCCTAAAGGGTTAAAATTATATAAGAAATCCATATTTGAGTTAGATGAGGTAGAATTCCTTAGTGAATGGGAGGAAGCTATGGATACCTGTTCGAGAAAATTTATTTCTATATTAAAGAGATATAGGGATAAGAAAGTGGAAAAATTGAGTAATGAGATACTACAGATTGAAACAGTCTTAAATGAGTACAAGGATGATGTCCTGTATAAAGAATTAGACATGAGAAATAGAACAGCTCTGAGACTTTTTGAATCTGAAGTTATAAAAAATAAAAAGAAGAAATTACATAATGCCCTATATGGAAATAAAGATAAAGAGATAGGAGAGGAAGATAATAATACTGGAGAAAAAACTGAAGGGACACCTAGGGGAGCAGAGGGAGGGGATGAAAGTTCGGAAAGAACAGGCTATGACAGTAGAAAATTCCATGTTAATGGCCAGCCCAAACATAAGATGAATATGAATAATAGAAATAGCAATAAGAACAAGAGTAAAATGGGAAATAATCAAACGAATAGGGAGAGAAACACACATTCAGAGTGTTATCAATATGATCAGATTGAAGGGGACTGGGGACACAGAGGAAGGAGGAAATCAAGTGTTAATGAACAATACTCCCTATACCCGCAAAAGAATCAAGGTTATTATCAGGAATGGGGTTTAGGGGCCAGACCAAAAAGTAATACACAGAAAGGTCCCTTCACCCAGAAGAAAAATGCAGAGGGTGGGAAACAGATTAACACTAATAACAAGAAAGGCCAAAATGTTGGATATAAAGATAAAGAACAGAAAGATATTGGGGGATACTTCCCCTATAGGAAAGAACAAGTAGAAAATCGTTTTTTAGGCCACCCCTCAGAGAACCTGCCTCGAGTAGGGAATCGAAACCCAAAAAGAGGTATAGAACACGAAGAAGAGGATGCAGAGGAGGAGTGGTATATAGAGCCAAAAAACAAAAAAGGGAAAGGGAAGCACTTTTGAGACCCTTTGGGCAGGAGATTTTTAATATATCAGAAAAGGTTTTAACTAAAGATGAAGAGAATCTCCTGAAAAAAGGCCTATCCTTTGCTCCTGAGGCAGCCCCCAATGAGTTTGAGTTATATATTGACACAAAGAAATTGATTAGGAAACTCACACTTGCGAGACATTTTAACCTTAGGAATGACAGCAAAAAGGATTATGGCCCCCCAATACAAGGGGATGAGTCATTAATTGTCCCTGAGAGTCTAGAAGATGGAGAGGCTTTAGGGGTTAATGAAACAGGGTTATTAAATATTTTGAACGATCTTGAAGAGGAAGCAAGAAACATACCTGTGAATCACAGTCAGTTAAAGAAAAATTCAGCATTTTACCCTGTTCATTCTAAGGGGAACTTTATCCCAGTATTTGAGAAATTTCTAGAAAAAGAACTAAAAGAGATTTGCCTGAGAGATAGAAAAAGGAAAAGAAACAGATGCAACCTAAACCCAAATGAACGAAAAGCACTAAAGAATCTAAGTGAGACCATGGATATAGTGGTCCGTAGTGCGGATAAGGGTGGGGGGGTTGTAATTCAGGGAAGAAAAGATTATATTAAGGAAGCCCATCGTCTATTAGGTGATTCTGAGACATATAAAACCCTAGAGAAGAATCCGACAGGAAATTTTCTATTAGAATATGAAGAATTAATCAAGACTGGGAAGAGTAATTTGGTTCTAAATAATGTGGAATTTCAGTATTTGGTGGTGGGGAATCCAGTCCTACCTATTTTCTATCATCTCCCCAAAATCCACAAGGGTTTGAGTAACCCGCCGGGGAGACCGATAGTCTCAGGGATTGGAGGCCTCACCACCAAATTGTCTGAATATGTTGATCAAATTTTGAAACCCATGGTTCCATGTTTACGGTCATATGTGAGGGATACAATACATATTTTGGAACTCACGAAGGATATAGAATGGAAACAGGATTTCATTTGGGTCACAATGGATGTTTGTTCGCTGTACACCTCAATCCCACATTTGTTGGGAATCACGGCTGTGAAGTATTTTGCCAATAAAAGCGGATACATAAATGAGACCCAGATGAGTTTCCTAGAGAGGGCTATGGAGTTTATTCTAACTAAAAATTATTTTGTATTTGAAAACAAATATTTCCTCCAAATAAGAGGTACCGCTATGGGTACAAAATTCGCCCCCACGTTTGCGAACCTCTATATGGGGTGGTGGGAGGATCTATTTGTTTTCAGCACAAATAACCCTTTTAAACATAACATAATAGAGTGGTATCGTTATATAGACGACGTGCTCATGATATGGCACGGCTCCAATGAGGATTTGAATAAATTTGTTGAATATACTAATAAGAATTTACTTAACCTAAAATTTACAATGGAATGGAGTAAAGATAGGGTTAACTTTTTAGATCTTGAAATTATACAAGAAAATGGAAGGGTCTACACAAATCTATATAGGAAACCCACTGACACAAACGGATATCTCCATGCCAGCAGTGGCCATCATAATAAATGGCTCAAAAATATCCCCCTAGGACAATTTCAGAGAGCAAGACGTAACTGTACTAAACAGGATGATTATGAAATAGCTGCAGGGGTGATTAGAAATAGATTTTTAGCAAAGGGATACGAGAATAAGGAATTAGTGAAAGTGCAAAATATCGTAGGGAATATGAATAGGGATGATCTTATTGGAGGTAATAATTCGAAAAAGAAGAATCATGATAGTAGTAAAAGGAAGATACAACTTGTAACAAAATTTAATAGAGCATCAAGAGAGATCGAGAAAGCCATGAAAAAACATTGGCCTATTATCATGCAAGATCCAGTATTAAGAGATATTCTGAACGATAGGGGACAAGTTATTTTTAAGAGAAATTCAAATGTTAAAAATAGAATTAGTCCTAGTATGCTGAAGTCGGAGAAATCCACAAATTGGCTAAAGAAAAACTCAGAGGGATTTTTCAAATGTGGTAGGAAGAATTGTAATTGCTGTGCCCATATGGAAAAGAATAATGGTACCTTTGGAAGGAAAAAAGGTGATGATACATTTAAAATCAGATGTATGATGAATTGTAAAACATGCTATGTTGTCTATCTTTTAAGGTGTTCGTGTGACAAAATCTACGTAGGTCGCACGAAACGACCCGTGAAGACCAGATTTAACGAGCACCTGAGAAACATAGAGAACGGTTTAGATAATCATGGTGTACCAGCACACTTTCTTGAAGCCCATGATGGCGATAAAACAGGTTTGAGTGTCTTAGCAATTGAACATGTAAAAAACCCCATTAGGGGAGGAGATAGATTACTTCTTTTAAGGCAACGGGAGACCTACTGGATCCACAAGCTTGAAGCTGTGGGTCCAGGAGGTATGAATAGAGACATAGATTTAGCAGCATTTCTGGATACATGATCAATATTTTGCTACCTCTCAAGGGTATTTTTAGTCAATTTTACGTCTTTTAGCCCCCTAATAGAAATTTACCTCTTCTAGTAACTATGTTCCTATATGTATTATGTATCTCTAAAGGGAAAGTAGATTATTCAGGGCTCTAGAAATAAATTATAACCATATATGTGGAGCCCTGATTCCAGCTGGGGTTTAGTCTCCCTAGATCTCTTAGGAATTTATACTTTGCCTATGAGAGTTTCTATATAAAAGTGTCTAAATAGGTCTTATTTAGTGCCTTATATATATATCTTCATTACTTTATCGTTTATAATATGCGCTATCAATTTTAGTGATCATATATTTCTTCCTTAGATTAATTCTGAATGGGCAGTAAAAATTAATATGTCCATATATTTGTATCCTTTTTTAGCAGGTGTAAATAGATAGATTATATTTATGAGTTTTTTTATTACTTAAGCACAATTATATTTTTTATATTTATGTATTTGTTTTAACTAGCCTTTGAACATTTATTTGCTTTGTGGTTTTAGAAAACGTCTTATATATTAAGCAGTTCTGTGATATTTTATGAAATTTGTATGCAATGTATTTGATGTATATTTTAATTGTTATCAGATTAGGTGGATCATGTATAACCATAGGGATTATCTCATTTGTATGAAACAGCCTACCTATAGATTGGGACATTAGCATATGTATATCGCTCATGCAGGATAGAGGGATATAAATAAGCTGTAAGAAGCAATGTGGGCATTGCCTCTGACGAAGCGAGGAGGAGCCTCGCGAAACGCGTTAGGCCACGCCCACTTTACGCTACGTAGGACGTACTCTGACGTTTGTGTTAGGACCTGGACTGGAGCCGGCTATTTGCAGTACAGCGTCTACCGCATTGTGAGCAGAGAGGGTCCGTTTTCTATGAGAGGGTTTACCCGCTGGCTATCGAATAATCTGGGAGAGAGAGAGGAAAAGCCCAGCAGTGGGACATACATTCCCCTCATTTGTGTGCTGACATACCTCATATGTTTGAGGGCTATTATGTGAGTTTGGAATCATTTGTTTGGATGTTTTTATATATATTATCACCATTAAAATTGTTTTAAACCTACACTTAGATCATCCGTGTACTGTTTGGTGCACGGAGTTGCGCTCCTGTTTTCTTGTGTCTTTTGACAGGGATCCTTTTCAGTTTTGCTACCACGGATTTTACACCAGTGGAATATAAGGAGCAGCAGGACAGTGTGGAGGAAAATTGCGGACTTTTTTCTGAACTATCATTACAAAATACACAGTTTATATCTATCTTTGGTGTATATTAACTTGGTAAGAGTATATATTCTTTCTTCTTTCCAGGAGTAATTATATATGTATATGGGAAATATTTGTGAAATATTTATGATTAAGTATTAGACCCTGGGAATCTAAAGTGTTAATTCATTATTATTTTTTATCCTGCATCTCTAAATAGTGGGTCTATTTGACTCTTTTTTGTTGGCGCTCTTGGATCTTTGTTCTCAAAAAGTTGAAGCTGCAGCAACATCAGCCAAAGATATAGCAGGTCTAAGAAGATTACCTGAACACAGATAAGCTTTTCTTAGAAAGGACTCAATTTTCCTATCTAGAGGATCCTTAAACGAAGTACCATCTGACGTAGGAATAGTAGTACGTTTAGCAAGGGTAGAAATAGCCCCATCAACTTTAGGGATCTTGTCCCAAAATTCTAATCTGTCAGACGGCACAGGATATAATTGCTTAAAACGTTTAGAAGGAGTAAATGAATTACCCAAATTATCCCATTCTTTGGAAATTACTGCAGAAATAGCATTAGGAACAGGAAAAACTTCTGGAATAACCACAGGAGCTTTAAATACCTTATCTAAACGTTTAGAATTAGTATCAAGAGGACCAGAATCCTCTATTTCTAAAGCAATTAGTACTTCTTTAAGTAAAGAACGAATAAATTCCATTTTAAATAAATATGAAGATTTATCAGCATCAACCTCTGAGACAGAATCCTCTGAACCAGAGGAATCATCAGAATCAGAATGATGATGTTCAGTTAAAAATTCATCTGTAGGGAGAGAAGTTTTAAAAGATTTTTTACATTTACTAGAAGGAGAAATAACAGACATAGCCTTCTTTATGGATTCTGAAACAAAATCTCTTATATTATCAGGAACATTCTGCACCTTAGATGTTGAAGGAACTGCAACAGGCAATGGTACTTTACTAAAGGAAATATTATCTGCTTTAACAAGTTTGTCATGACAATCAATACAAACAACAGCTGGAGGAATAGCTACCAAAAGTTTACAGCAGATACACTTAGCTTTGGTAGATTCAGCACTTGACAGTGATTTTCCTGTAGTATCTTCTGACTCAGATGCAACGTGAGACATCTTGCAATATGTAAGAGAAAAAACAACATATACATAAAGCAAAATTGATCAAATTCCTTAAATGACAGTTTCAGGAATGGGAAAAAATGCCAAAGAACAAGCTTCTAGCAACCAGAAGCAATAAAAAATGAGACTTAAATAATGTGGAGACAAAAGTGACGCCCATATTTTTTCGCGCCAAATAAGACGCCCACATTATTTGACGCCTAAATGCTTTTTGGCGCCAAAAATGACGCCACATCCGGAACGCCGACATTTTTGACGCAAAATAACGTCAAAAAAATGACGCAACTTCCGGCGACACGTATGACGCCGGAAACGGAAATAGAATTTTTGCGCCAAAAAAGTCCGCGCCAAGAATGACGCAATAAAATGAAGCATTTTCAGCCCCCGCGAGCCTAACAGCCCACAGGGAAAAAAGTCAAATTTTAAGGTAAGAAAAATGTTAAATTAAAATGCATTATCCCAAATATGAAACTGACTGTCTGAAAATAAGGAAAGTTGAACATTCTGAGTCAAGGCAAATAAATGTTTGAATACATATATTTAGAACTTTATAAACAAAGTGCCCAACCATAGCTAGGAGTGTCACAGAAAATAAGACTTACTTACCCCAGGACACATCTACATATAGCAGATAGCCAAACCAGTACTGAAACGAGAATCAGCAGAGGTAATGGTATATATAAGAGTATATCGTCGATCTGAAAAGGGAGGTAAGAGATAAATCTCTACGACCGATAACAGAGAACCTATGAAATAGACCCCTTAGAAGGAGATCACTGCATTCAAATAGGCAATACTCTCCTCACATCCCTCTGACATTCACTGCACGCTGAGAGGAAAACCGGGCTCCAACTTGCTGCGGAGCGCATATCAACGTAGAATCTAGCACAAACTTACTTCACCACCTCCATCGGAGGCAAAGTTTGTAAAACTGATTTGTGGGTGTGGTGAGGGGTGTATTTGTAGGCATTTTGAGGTTTGGGAAACTTTGCCCCTCCTGGTAGGAATGTATATCCCATACGTCACTAGCTCATGGACTCTTGCTAATTACATGAAAGAAATCTTAGATAAAATGCCTCTGGAAAGTCCTTGCATAAAGGGGCAGTAAACTGGAATGTAATATATACATTTGTGTATCGAGGAGGAAACATTTCTGCATGGTTTTAAAAATAGAATTTCTACAGCATTGTCAAATAATTATAAATACATTGCTGCTAAAGAAATGTGTTTTTATGGACCCCTGGCCCCACCATACAACTACTACCACACTGAATTTACAATCCAAAATTGCACAAAGAAATAAAAAAACATTTGCTAAGTAAGTCCTACCTCCTCTGCAAATGAAAGTGATCTGCCGTCTGACTCAGGCACACACTGTACAAACAAAGTGCCAAGTCTGTCTCACACTATGCATAGTGGTTTAGTGCACACTCAGAAATCCTCTCAAATGCTAATACTTTACTCCTTGTAATAACAATTCCCATGCTCAATTAGCACTCTGCTGTAGTACCCACTGGTGGCTGCAAAAATTTAATTTTTTTTTTTTTTTTTTTTAGTTCTTGCCTCATGGGCCCCCCTGGCCCATTGTGCCCCTGACAGGAGTCACCCCTGTCACCCCCTGATGGCGACCCTGCTCAGCAGTAACTACAAGACTCATTTTGGTGTGTTGTTGATCTTAGGGATCATAAATCAATGTTTCTCTGAACTAATACATAGGGGCAGATTTATTTAAGACTGGGCGGACATCTTCATCCCTGTCCACCCAGCATTGCATTCGGCATTGAAGTGTGAAACCCTGCCCCCTGCTATTGCGCAGCCAATCGTGCGTGAGAGGGAGCTGTCAATCAAACCGGTCAGTAAAGTCCAGGGGTATTGACATACGCCACATAACAGGTGACTGCAGTTTTTTGACTCTCAGCTGCAGGGTCGGTCGGAGCTTGATAAATGGAGCTGTCAATATAGATTAGACAGGGGTAGGAATATACATACTTTATCACAGTGAGTTAAGACATCCCTCTGAGGAATCAGAATTTTGTGTAATTTTAAAATGTATCTAACATGTGTATGTTTAAACATATTCATCTTATGCATAAACTGTTAGATAAAGTTTATCTTTTGTCTTTTCATTTTTATTAAACAATACAGATTAAAAATCCTAAATGTTTGCATTTTAGGAAGGTGAACTAATGCCATGTGGGACAATAATGTGTGTTAAAATATTTAGGAAATATTTCAAAGACCACTAAACACAGTAGGATTACAAAATCAAGAAGTACATAATAAGACAATGCAACAAATGAGCAAAAAAAATTTTCTGACAAATTTAAATTTTTCCTTTAATTTTGATGACCCTCTTTATCATGTGATAACCATCAGCCAATCACAGACTCATATACATATACACTGTAAACAATTGCACACACTCAGCTGGTGCTTCATAAAGTGTGCATATAAAAAATATGTGTTGATAGTGAAGTAAATCATGACTTTATTTTTTTAAAGGGACATGAAACCCAAAAATTCCAATTTACTTCTATTACCTAGTTTGCTTCATTCTTTAGGTATCCTTTGTTGAATAGATAGCAATGCACTTGGGTGAGGCACTCACACGAGGCATCTATGTGCAGCCACCAATCCTATATGAATATGCTTTTCAACAAAAGATATCAAGAGAACAAAACAAATTAGATCATAGAAGTAATATTGGAAAGTTGTTTAAAATTGAACCCTCTTCCAAAAACATAAAAGAAAATAATTGGGTTTCATGTCCCTTTATTTAGTAAGTACTCCATATAAAGTGACACAAAGTCCAAGATTTATCAAGGGGTCTTAGCCCCATCGACTGCAGTTTCACACGACCGAGCCTGTAGTTGAGATTTAAGAAGCAGCGATCATCAGACCACTGCTTCTATGGCGGATATCAATATCCCTAGACTTTTATTACCAGGGAGATTGACAGCCCCTGCCCACACGCAGCCAATCATGCACGGGCAAGGGTGGAGTTGCACACAAAAAACACAAGAGCGCATGTGTGCAATGATAAATGCAGCGGATTTCTGCCCCACCAGAGACTATGCCGGGCAGACAGGGGTGAGGATGTACGCCCCTGTCCACCAGTAGTATGATAAATCGAGCCCAAAATTTATTTTTTTTCTTCATTTCATGGTGGTATTCTCCTATATTAAAGGGACACTGAACCCAATTTTTTCTTTCGTGATTCAGATAGAGCATGCAATTTTAAGCAACTTTCTAATTTACTCCTATTATCAAATTTTCTTCGTTCTCTTGTTATCTTTATTTGAAAAAGAAGGCATCTAAGCTTTTTTATTAGTTCAGAACTCTGGACAGCACTTTTTTATTAGTGGATTAATTTATCCACCAATCAGCAAGAACAACCCAGGTTGTTCACCAAAAATGGCCCGGCATCTAAACTTACATTCTTGCATTTCAAATAAAGATACCAAGAGAATGAAGAAAATTTGATAACAGGAGTAAATTACAAAGTTGCTTAAAATGTCATGCTCTATCTGAATCACGAAAGAAAAAATTTGGGTTCAGTGTCCCTTTCAGGCATTTATGCAAACTAAAGTTATTTTCTAAAAATGACTTTTTTTTGTTACAGAAAAAAAAAGTTACGATTATTTTGTAAATATAACCAGTGACAAACAACTTAAAAAAAAAAAACAGCTTCAGCCTCGGCGGTGAAAGCATTGACAAAAATGTACTTTTCAATATAACGAGGGAAATGATTAGCCAAACCCACAGCATAATCCACTGCGCCAGTTTTATAAAATAAAGATTTGGTGAAATAATTAAGCTATGGTTGTATAGATATAAAGATGCCTTATGTGTATATATATATATATATATATATATATATATATATATATATATATATACGTATATTCATTTTTTAAAATTAATATATGTACACACACACATCCATACATACACACATTATATATATATATACATCTTTGAGCCCTGTGAAAAACCTTGTCAAATACCATATTCCCTTAAAGAAATGTTAACCCCATTTTTCAAAATATTAGAAATAGTTGAAATAGCATAGGTCTTGACTCAGACGAAAATGTCAAATATATATATATATATATATATATATATATATATACATACATACAAACATATCTATCTATTTTTAAAAAAAAAAAATCTTTAAAGGTGAATAGCAATGCTTTTTTCTTAATGTGTTAAACTGCTTGCAGGGGTACAGTAAGTTATATACAAACAGTAGTGCAGTAATAAAATACTCTAACATTTTAGGGCATATTCTTCATGCCCTTTTAAATGGACAATCTCATGCATTTTATATCCTTTTAATTTAGTAGTTTAAAAAAAACGAGATCCAATTTAGCTAGTCTGTTCAGAATGATACATATGTAGGAAGTTAAAAGTCGTGTTATGCCACCAAGTGGCCAAATAAAGGTACTAGCATCTTCTAAAAAGCACTTGTTAAAAAATATTTTTTATGGCCTTTTTATGGCCTTTCGTAAAAAAAAAGAGTTATAAATAAAGTAGTTAACTAATTTTTAATAAGCTGTGGGTGGCTATCTATAGCTAGGTTTACCATCCCTGTTGCCTCAACTTACTACAAAATGTAACACAGAGTTTTTTTGTGTGTATTGGGCTCATGCCCCATGTTACAGATTTATTTTGTTTATGCAAGTCTCCTCCCCTTTTAAAAAAAATCTAGTCCCTTCAAGTAACATTTTATTTTCCCTTAAAGGGACAGGATGCATTTTGAGATTATAATATAACATGTTCAATTATGCATTGTAAAAAAACTAACAAACAAACAAACAAAAAAACTTTGCATAATTTAATAGTTTTAATAATTTTTCCTTATTTATTTTGCCTTCCTTTCCTGTTATTTATCTCTGAAAACTGTTTTTCATTTCTGAGAATTGGAAGTGCACACATAAGACTTCAGAAGCCCAACTGGCTTCCGCATAGGGAGTAACATACTTGCAAACATACATATAAAATGACAGTGGTTAGTGTTCACTCAAGTAATAAGTCTAGATTTTCTTCTCAAAATAAGGTGGAATTGAAAATAAATAAATAATTGCAGTTTACATATTAGGCGCAAGATTACGAGTGACGCACTTACAGTTGTCTGCGAGCGATATCAGTTTTATCGTGCCTATTTGCACGCATTGGCGGTAGCGCTCGTATTACAAGTTGAAAGTAAACACAATCGCTTGCGCACAATTGAAGTTAACGCAAGTCGGGTTAGCATGACCTCAGAGCTCTTGCTGTTACGCTTGAATAAAAAGTGGCACAAAACACATCAACAACACATTACAAAGTACAGTTAAACTCATAATAACACCATCTAATAAAAATGATTAAAATAAAAAAAATTGCACAAAAAAGTTATAAGGGCTCAAAGATATGAGGTCTGAGTTTGTAAAACTACAGGGTGTGTGATATCTTCAGTGACTCAGCTGAAAATACTGAGAACAAAGTAGTGAGAAACACATAAAACTAGATCTTTATTTGGTAGAGCTGTAACAATAAGAAGAATTATAAGGGGTTTTCCAATAATGTCAACATCACATAAAATGACTATGAGGAAGCTTTGCATATCACTTGTGGTCCTAAACTTAGTTGACTGAAAAATATCTATTCTGTATACCAAGTAAAAACTCTTTCTGGGCATAAAATCATAAACATGAAAGGAGCTCACCACATACCCATGCCAGCTTAATTAACTATTTCATACCTCTCAATTTTTCCTTTTCCTGGATTGTATATGGGACTGAGTGGCTTGTGCTGACTCAGGGAGATCCATGAGGGCAAACCTGGGTTTATTTAATGGAGGGATGTGACATAGGCAGAGTTGTGTGTGATATGGGCAGGGTGGGGCATTCTGGGGGAGTGACTAAGGGGCATATTTATTAAAGTGCGAGCGGACATGATACGATGTAGCGTATCATGTCCGCTGCAGATCGAGAAATGCCGACAGCATACGCTGTCGGCATTTATCACTGCACAAGCAGTTTACCAGAACTGCTTGTGCAATACCACCCCCTGCAGATTTGCGGCCAATCGGCCGCTAGCAGGGTTTGTCAATCACCCCAATCGTATTAGATCGGGTGGATTTCTGTCCGCCGCCTCTGGGCAGGCAGACAAGTTATGGAGCTGCGGTCTTTAGACCGCTGTTTCAAACTTCTGTTTCAAGCGAGCCTGAAGGCTTGCCGGAAACAAGGGGTATCAAGCTCCATTCGGAGCTTGAAAATTCGGCCCCTAGGAGTCCATAGATTTACTTGACGTGAAAGTGACAGCAAGATAGAGCTCCAAATCCGGGACTATCCTGCAAAATGCGGGACAGCTGATAACTCTGTATCTGCTACATTTTATAAAGAAGAACTAATGTGTAGCGTCTCCTATAAACATAGGAAGAAAGCTTTTTTTAGAACTCACTTTCCACTGACAAACTTCTGTGATTGTACAAAGTTATTTTTCCTGCTGTTGGTACCTTTATGTTCTGCATACAAACAACCCTCCATTCATTTTACCTGCAGTACTTTACTCCCCATTAACATATAAACCTACATGTGTAATAGAGAGGTACATTACAGTATTTTACTGTAACATTTGCTGTTCAGAATCGTAGGTCTGGATTTCAATCTGCCAGCATAGCATTCTGATGTTTATCTGGCAGGACATTAAATAGTTTTTTAATCCATTTTTCCACCGCATAATAACCCATTTATCTAACATTTTTTAAATGCAATCAGGCACAGCATATGTGCGTATCTGCTAATCATTGACTGTCTTTAACTCAGGATTGGCCGTGCATTATCTATATGAATCTGATTTTAACTATGAGTTTAACCCATTTGACGGAGGTTAAACATGTAAGTATAAGCAATTGTGTGATAAGAAAATGTTCTAGCACATTATGGCATTTTGTTACTTTTCTTTTATGTCTCTTAAAGGGACAGTATACACCAATTTTATATAGGTGCATGCAATAGACACTACTTTAAAGAATATGCACAGATACTGATCTAAAAATCCAGTATAAAACCTTTTAAAAACTTACTTAGAAGCTCCCAGTTCAGCATTGTTGATGAGGTTAGGCTGGGACACCCAGTGAAAGAGGTTGGGATACCCAGTGAAAGGGGCTGGAAAAACAAAAGGAGCCCACCCTCCAGCCTGCATTTGAAAAGACAGATAACATAAACAGCAGCCAGCAGGAGTCTGTAGACAGCAGTATACATCTGACACTCTGGGGCTTGGTTAGGAGAATTATTATTACTTAGTTCTTATATAGTCCCCATTCAATACTGTCGTCATATCTTCACTAACTTCTTAAAGAGATACCATCATAATAATAGTATTTTTTTACCTCAACCTTTTAGAGTCCATCACCTTCTTTAAAATAGAGCACCCAAATATAGAGAGTTTTTCAGAGAGCAATTTACTAAAACATATTGGGGCCGATTTATCAACCTTCTGTTCAACATGATCTGATCAGTGGATCATGTCCAACAGACATCGCTGAATGCGGAGAGCAATACGCTCTCCGCATTCAGCATTGCACCAGCATCTCTTGTGAACTGCTGGTGCAACACGCCCCCTGCAGATTCGTCAGATACATGTCCACATCACACCTCAGGTCAGAAGCCCTGGCCTTAGCGCCCCTGTCAGATACATGTCCACATCACACCTCAGGTCATAAGCCCTGGCCCTGAAGCCCCTGTCAGTTACATGTCCACATCACACCTCAGGTCATAAGCCCTGGCCCTGAAGCCCCTGTCAGTTACATGTCCACATCACACCTCAGGTCATAAGCCCTGGCCCTGAAGCCCCTGTCAGTTACATGTCCACATCACACCTCAGGTCATAAGCCCTGGCCCTGAAGCCCCTGTCAGATACATGTCCACATCACACCTCAGGTCATAAGCCCTGGCCCTGAAGCCCCTGTCAGATACATGTCCACTTCACACCTCAGGTCATAAGCCCTGGCCCTGAAGCCCCTGTCAGTTACATGTCCACATCACACCTCAGGTCATAAGCCCTGGCCCTGAAGCCCCTGTCAGATACATGTCCACATCACACCTCAGGTCATAAGCCCTGGCCCTGAAGCCCCTGTCAGATACATGTCCACTTCACACCTCAGGTCATAAGCCCTGGCCCTGAAGCCCCTGTCAGTTACATGTCCACATCACACCTCAGGTCATAAGCCCTGGCCCTGAAGCCCCTGTCAGATACATGTCCACATCACACCTCAGGTCAGAAGCCCTGGCCCTGAAGCCCCTGTCAGATACATGTCCACTTCACACCTCAGGTCACACCCATGGCTCTAAATCCATTGTCAACTGGATATCAACATCAGACCTCTGTCTCTGAAACCCCTGTCACATCCCTGGCCCATAAGATCCTGTCAGCCATATGTCCATATTAGACCTTAGATCAGACCCCTGTCACTGAAGCCCCTGTCAACTGAATATCAATTTAAGACCCCAGATTAGACTCATGCCCATGAAGCCCACATCAGACTGCAGATTAGACTCCTGGCCCTGCAACCCATATCAACTTTATGTTCAGTCAGGCCTCAGATCAGACCCCTGACACTGAAGCTCGTGTCAGATATATATCCATATAAGACCTCAGATTAGATCCTGGCTCTGAAGTCCCTATTTAATGATGGCGAGAAGGCAAAAGGTTCTCTCACAATTAAGACACAGAAATCATGGCCCTGCTAATCCTGTCAGTCATATGTCCATACCAAACCCCAAAGCCTCTGTCAGCTATATCAGATCTTATATCTGACCTGAAGCACATGTCAGCAACACAAATACATTTCAGAACAGAACCCTGGCCCTGATTGCCTGTCAGCTATATGTCAAAATCTGACCTCAGATTACACCCCTGGCTTTGAAGCACCTGTCAGCTATGTGTCCACATTAGACCCTAAAGCTCCTGTCAACTATATTTTCAAGTCAGACCTCAGTTCAGATGCCCGGCACTGAAGCCAATGTAAACCACATACCCCATCATACTTCAGATCAGAAACAATCAATTTAGGGTCCATTTTTGTTTACATATATTTTACTGGGCAGCCAGCTGAAATACCAGACTGACTGATTTAATATTGGGCGCCTGTCAGCCCTACTCCCCATGTATCTGCATTACAATGATAAGATTTACAGTATGAAGCCTACAAGAGACTAATAATACAGATAGAAAATACTAGATAGAAATACTATAAAAGAAACATATAACAAAGCAGCACAAGACTGTAAATGACTGAATAATAACTAAAAAGTTATATGATTTCAGACGTACCTGTGACTGTTGGAGCCATTAAGATTAGGGTGATATATACAAATGTACTCTTCATTCTGCCTTACTCCTGGGAGCTGTCTCTCACACCTTTACTGTCTCTTTCTCTCTGTGCCTGTCTCTCACACCATTACTGTCACTTTTTCTCTGTGCCTGTCTCTCACACCATTACTGTCACTTTCTCTCTGTGCCTGCCTCTCACACCTTTACTGTCACTTTCTCTCTGTGCCTGCCTCTCACACATTTACTGTCTCTTTCTCTCTGTGCCTGTCTCTCACACCATTACTGTCACTTTCTCTCTGTGCCTGTCTCTCACACCTTTACTGTCTCTTTCTCTCTGTGCCTGCCTCTCCCACATTTACTATCTCTTTCTCTTTGTGCCTGTCTCTTACACCTTTACTGTCTCTTTCTCTCTGTGCCTGTCTCTCACACCATTACTGTCACTTTCTCTCTGTGTCTGCCTCTCACACATTTACTGTCTCTTTATCTCTGTGTCTGCCTCTCACACATTTACTGTCTCTTTCTCTCTGTGCCTGCCTCTCCCACATTTACTATCTCTTTATCTTTGTGCCTGTCTCTTACACCTTTACTGTCTCTTTCTCTCTGTGCCTGTCTCTCACACCATTACTGTCACTTTCTCTCTGTGTCTGCCTCTCACACATTTACTGTCTCTTTATCTCTGTGTCTGCCTCTCCCACATTTACTATCTCTTTATCTTTGTGCCTGTCTCTTACACCTTTACTGTCTCTTTCTCTCTGTGCCTGCCTCTCACACCATTACTGTCACGTTCTCTCTGTGCCTGTCGTGTCTCTCACGCCTTTACTGTCTCATTCTCTCTATACAACACAGCTCTGTGTCACAATATGTAGCACTTCCGTTTTATCTGTAAATTTCTCTAAATTCTATTTCACTTTTGTTATTGTCATGTGACTGTTGCAGGAAATTCATTGTGGTGAAGAACGACATCAGACAAGACGGAGTAGAGAAAGACCCAGGCACAGAGCAAAAGAGTAAAAATGGGTGGGAATAATGCAGGGAGTTATAAAAGATAGCAGAGACTGACCGATAAAAATAAACAGGAGGTAGCCAGGAATGGAGAACTGGAGCAGGGGGCGTAGGAGAGGGGAGAGAAGGTAGAATGGTGCATTCTAATGTTACTGAAAATATAGCAATACAGACAGACATATAGAGATAGATAGATAGATAGATGGATTATAGATAGATTATAGATATCTAGAGATAGATAGACAGATAGAGATAGATATATAGATATAGATAGATAGATTATAGATAGATATATAGACAGATAGATTATATATAGATTATAGATATATAGATAGATAGATTAGATTATAGATAGATTGATTATAGATAGATAGATAGATAGATAGATTAGATATGGATAGATATAGATAGATTATAGATAGATTATATATAGATAGATAGATAGATAGATAGGCAGATAGAATAGAATAGATAGATGTAGAGACAGACAGGTTGATCACACAGAAAATCTAGCTGATAGATACATGATAAACAAATGAAACCTAGGTGTAAAAATGGAGAGACTACTTATGTGCCTTGGGATAATTTTGATACCAGCAGTCTCAGGTAAACCTAATAATCCTCTCTGTTCTAAATAAAATGACAAATTATTAAAATATAGATACAATTATACTTTTTAAAGACGATTGAAAATTTAAAGGGACTCAAAAAAAACAACAAAATTAGTTTCTTCTATGATTCAGACAGAGGGGCATATTTACCAAGCTCCGTATGGCTCGCCGGAAACAGAAGTTATGTAGCCGGGGTCTAAAGACCGCTGCTCCATAACTTGTCCGCCTGCTCTGAGGCCGCGGACAGAAATCAAACCGATCGAATACGATCGGGTTGAGTGACACCCGTTGCTAGCGGTCGATTAGCCGCGAATCTGCAGGGGGCGGCATTGCACCAGCAGTTCACAAGAACTGCTGGTGCAATGATAAATGCCGACAGCGTATGCGCAGCGGACATGATACACTATATCGGATCATGTCCGCTCGCACCATAGTAAATAGGCCCCAGAGGATACAATTATTATCAAATGTATCTTGTCCTCATGATCAATTTTGAGCATCATGGGAAATGTAATTCCCGAAACATCAGGGGTGCCAGGGTTGGCCGTCGCTGGTTTAAAGCATTCTTACAAAACAGCTGCCATATATTGCCCCAGACATATTCACCAGCCTATCTAGATATGCTATTGAACATAGGATACAAAGAGAACAAAGTCAATTTGATGATAAAAATAACATATATAAATCATGAAATGAAAAAACTTGGGTAAGTAAACTTTAAAACATTTTCAGGTGAAAACATATATATATATATATATATATATATATATATATATATATATATATATACTGTGCTTTCATATGTATAATAGAAAGTGATTGACTATAATGCAATTTTAAAGGAAGACTAAAGACATTGTAATTACAAGCTATTTATGTTATGTTGCTGTAACAAATTTTAAAACAAATTAACAGCTTATTTTACTGCAATTATTTTTCAATAATCAAACTCCGCCCACCTTCTTTGGAAGAGCCAATCAGGGCTTTAGTCCACAGACAACAAGGCTAGTCATTGTCATAAATTTAGTATAAAATGCATTGTGTTGCAGCTAATTAGGGATATACGGTATGTAGCAGAGTTAGCCTTGGTAAGTCAGCAGGCTGCATTTCAAGTTCTGAGAATTAGAAATTGCTTATTTCTTTTACAAGATAGGCCGAGTCCACAGGTTTCATCCTTACTTGTGGGATATTATCCTCCTGCTAACAGGAAGTGGCAAAGAGCACCAAAGCAGAGCTGTTACATAGCTCCTCCCCTAACTCCTCCCCCCAGTCATTCTGTTTGCCTATGCTAGTAATAGGAAGGGTAAAGTGATAGTGGTGACAAAATGATAGTTTTAATTTCTCCAATCAAGATATTTTTTATTTTAAATGGTACCGGTGAGTACTATTTTGATCAGGGAGGATATGGAAGAAGATTTCTCCCTGAAATTGATGATCTTAGCAGCAGTTACTAAGATCAGTTATGGTTCCCACAAATCTGAAGGTAATATGAGAAAACTCTTCAGTGTGGAGGACAGTCTCATGCGGTAAGCAGCATTTGAGGTATGCGTCAGCCTAATTTTTCTGAGGAAACTTTGTATATCAGAAGTGGCTGTATTTGATTCCTTATTAGGAACAGGGTAAGCAGTAGTCCTAAATGTAAAGGGGAGTTACTGTCCTACTGGGTGTTTTTTTTTTTCTTCTTATATTATTGCAAGCATATAATTGACACTGGGACCTTTTGTTCATAAATTTATTATGAAGGACAACAGTAAAATAAATATTATTTATTTTATTATTTAAACATTTGGGGACCACTTGGCTGTTTATAACCGCTTCCCATGCGGTAGTTGAATTTCTAAGTGCGACGTCCATTGTGGGCGGGGCCTATTTTCGTGCCTCAGTTGCGCAGTTTACTCTGAAGGAGACAGCAGACATTAGCTCCGGTTGGGCCCTATCTGTGTTTTACACTATCCGGATTGGTGTCGATTCATTTGACAGTTCTCTGGGGGCAGGTAGGCGCCACAGCAGAGCTGTGGCGAGGTGTAGGGGTCATTATTTAGAAAATTGTATTATTATTTTTTTTATTTAATGTTCCTGTAGAGAGTAAATTCAATCGTTGCATGTGGATGCAATCATTTTTGGCAAACTTATATATCCATAAATTGGTTTTAAACGTTCATAAACGTTTTTAAGCGTGTTTGGGAAAAAATTGTGTGCTTTTATTTCTTAAATGCACAGTACTCGTTTTTTTGCAAAATTGTTTTGTTAATAAATAAACTATTTACCAACTGTTGTGGTTATTACTACTTTGTTCAACATGTCTGACATTGAGGAAACTCATTGTTCTATATGTTTAGAAGCCATTGTGGAACCCCCTCTTACTTTGAATACCTCTTGTACTGATAGAGCCTTACAATGTAAGGTACATATTTTAGGAAATGAAAGTATGTCTAAGGATGATTCTCAGTCTGAAGAGAATCAGGATATGCCATGTAATTTTCCTCAAGTGTCCCAACTTTTAACACCCACACAAGCGACACCTAGTACATCTAGTGCGTCTAACTCTTTTACTTTGCAAGATATAGCTACAGTTATGTCAACTACTCTCAATGAGGTATTTTCTAAACTGCCAGGTTTGCAGGGTAAACGCAGTAGGCCAGGTATTAATGTAAATACTGAACCCTCTGATGCTTTATTAACTATTTCCGATGTACCCTCACAATGCTCTGAATTGGCGGTTAGGGAATTATTGTCTGAGGGAGAAATTTCAGATTCAGGGAATATTTTACCTCAGACAGATATGGACTTAGCGTCCTTTAAATTTAAACTTGAACTCCTTCGTCTGTTACTCAGGGAGGTCTTAGCAACTCTGGATGATTGTGAACCCATTACAATTCCTCCAGAAAAATTGTGTAAGATGGATAAATATCTAGAAGTTCCTACTTACATTGATGTTTTTCCGGTTCCCAAAAGAATTTCGGAAATTGTTAGAAAGGAATGGGATAGACCAGGTATACCGTTCTCTCCCCCTCCTAATTTTAAGAAAATGTTTCCCATATCAGATACCATTAAGGACTCTTAGCAAACGGTCCCTAAGGTGGAGGGAACAATATCTACTCTAGCTAAGCATACAACTATACCTATTGAAGATAGTTGTGCTTTCAAAGACCCTATGGATAAAAAATTAGAGGGTCTTCTAAAGAAATGATTTATTCACCAGGGTTTCTTGTTACAACCTGCTGCCTGCATTGTTCCAGTAATTACAGCGGCGGCTTTCTGGTTTGACGCCCTTGAAGAGTCTCTGAAAGTAGAGACGCCCCTAGACGACATTTTGGACAGAATTAAAGCTCTCAAACTAGCTAATTATTTTATCACTGATGCTGTTTTTCAGATTACTAAATTAGCAGCAAAAAATACAGGTTTTGCAATATTGGCGCGCAGAGCGCTATGGTTAAAATCGTGGTCTGCTGATGTATCCTCAAAGTCTAAACTGTTAACTATTCCTTTCAAGGGTAAAACTCTGTTTAGCCCTGAATTGAAGGAAATCATTGCGGACATTACTGGAGGTAAAGGCCATGCCCTACCTCAAGATAAACCTCTTAGGAAGGGTAAACAAAATAATTTTCGTTCCTTTCAAAATTTCAGAGGAGTGCCCTCTGCATCCCCTCCCACCAATAAGCAGGAAGGAAATTTTGCTCAGTCCAAGTCTGTCTGGAGACCTAATCAGACCTGGAATAAGGGTAAACAATCCAAAAAGCCCACTGCTGCTACAAAAACAGCACCGGATTTAGTAGGGGGCAGACTTTCTCTCTTTGCTCAGGCTTGGGCAAGGGATGTGCAGGATCCCTGGGCATTAGAAATTGTGACCCAGGGGTATCAACTGGAATTCAAAAATTTTCCCCCAAGAGGGAGATTTCATCTTTCACGTTTGTCTGTAGACCAGACAAAAAGAGAGGCGTTCTTACATTGTGTAAAAGACCATTATTCCATGGGAGTAATTTGTCCAGTTCCAAAACTGGAACAGGGACAGGGGTTTTACTCAAACCTTTTTGTGGTTCCCAAAAAAGAGGGAACTTCCAGACCTATTTTGGATTTAAAGTTCCTGAACAAATTTCTCAGGGTCCCATCGTTCAAGATGGAGACTATACGAACAATCTTACCAATGATCCAGGAGGGTCAATACATGACCACCGTGGACCTAAAGGATGCGTACCTTCACATTCCTATCCACAAGGATCATCATCAGTTTCTAAGGTTTGCCTTTCTAGAAAAACATTATCAGTTTGTGGCCCTTCCCTTTGGGTTGGCCACAACTCCAAGAATCTTCACAAAGGTGCTAGGGTCCCTTCTAGCGGTCCTCAAGCCGCGGGGCATAGCAGTGACGCCCCCCAAGGCAGAACATACAGTGATCTAAGATGTCATCGCAGAAAATGCAGCATGTCTGCAGAAAGAACAGGAACTGTTAGCACTTTAACTTTTCAGTGCTGCTCCACATTAGGCTGTTCTTTTTAAACAGAGCTGTTCTCTGGCTGCATTGTATAAGTTTTCCTTAACACAGTGCATCCAGAGCAAAGTGCTGTTTGAAGACAACAGTCAAATATGCAGTAGTGCATTGATTGTTGCTACTACACTAGATTATGAAACTTTAAATACTGCTTTGTTCTCCAGTTAACCAACACATTACAATTGATCTGGTAATTTATTGTAAATGACAAATTTAATATTTTATTTTATTTAAAAATGACCTACAGAAAAAGTTTCACAAAAAAAATCTCATCGCAGAAAGTGAAAAAAAGTTCTGCCTCAAGGGTGACGCCCTATCTGGACGATATTTTGGTTCAGGCGTCAACTTATCATCTGACCAAATCTCACACGGACATTGTACTGTCCTTTCTAAAAACTCACGGTTGGAAAGTGAATATAGAAAAGAGTTCACTCGTTCCACATTCTTAGGAACTCTGATAGACTCAGTAGACATGAAAATATTCCCGACGGAGATCAGAAAATCAAAGATTCTAAATACTTGCCGAGCACTTCAGTCCATTCCTCGGCCATCAGTGGCGCAGTGTATGGAGGTCATTGGATTAATGGTAGCAGCGATGGACATCGTCCCATTTGCTCGCTTTCATCTCAGGCCACTGCAACTATGCATGCTCAGACAGTGGAATGGGGATTATGCGAATTTATCTCCTCAGATAAATCTGGATCAAGAGACCAGAGACTCTCTTCTTTGGTGGTTGCCACAGGATCATCTGTCTCAGGGAATGTGCTTCCGAGGGCCAGCATGGGTAATCGTGACAATGGACGCCAGCCTCCTGGGCTGGGGTGCAGTCTGGAATTCCCTGAAGGCTCAGGGAACCTGGACTCCAACGGAGTCTCAGTTGCCAATCAATATTCTGGAACTGAGAGCAATTTTCAATGCACTTCAGGCGTGGCCTCAGCTGGCTCTGACCAAGTTCATAAGATTCCAGTCGGACAATGTCACGACTGTAGCATATATCAATCATCAAGGGGGAACAAGAAGTTCCCTTGCAATGATAGAGGTATCAAAGATAATCCGATGGGCAGAGATTCACTCTTGCCATCTTTCAGCAATCCACATCCCAGGAGTAGAGAACTGGGAGGTGGATTTTCTAAGTCGTCAGACTTTTCATCCGGGGGAGTGGGAACTCCATCCGGAGGTATTTGCATCATTGATTCATCAATGGGGCAAACTGGAATTGGATCTGATGGCATCTCGACAGAATGCCAAACTTCCTCGCTATGGGTCCAGGTCAAGGGATCCCCAGGCTGTACTGATAGATACGCTAGCAGTACCTTGGTCGTTCAACCTGGCTTATGTGTTTCCACCTTTTCCTCTCCTGCCTCGTGTGATTGCAAGAATCAAACAGCTTCAGTAATTCTAATAGTGCCTGCGTGGCCAAGCAGGACTTGGTATGCGGATCTGGTGGATATGTCTTCTCTGCCACTGCAGAGACTACCATTGAGACAGGACCTTCTCATTCAAGGTCCGTTCCAACATCCAAATCTAAATTCTCTGCAGCTCACTGCCTGTAGATTGAACGCTTGATTTTATCTAAGCGGGGATTCTCTGAGTCGGTCATTGATACTCTGATTCAGGCTCGCAAGCCTGTCACTAGAAAGATTTACCATAAAATATGGCGTAAATATCTTTATTGGTGTGAATCCAAGGGTTACTCATGGAGTAAGATTAGGATTCCTAGGATCTTGTCCTTTCTCCAAGAAGGATTGTAAAAAGGACTATCTGCTAGTTGTCTAAAAGGACAAATTTCTACTTTGTCAATTTTATTACACAAGCGTCTGGCGGATGTCCCAGACGTTCAGTCTTTTTGTTAGGCTTTAATCAGAATCAAGCCTGTGTTTAAATCTGCTGCCTATAAGGGCAAAAAAGGCACACACATAGCCCAGTAACGTTTGTACACCAGATAAAAAAGGATTCAAGGTTGTACTTACTGGTGGTGCTTTGTTTCCTGTAAGTACAACCTTGAATCCTTTTTTATCTGGTGTACAAACGTTACTGGGCTATGTGTGTGCCTTTTTTGCCCTTATAGGCATCATAGGATAGGCCCTCGCCAAGGATCATCTCTATCTGGCTGGAGACACCAGTGAGCTGGACCACTGTTTGATGTTCCAGGCTGCCACAATAGCACCATTTGGGTGCGCTACGCTTGTGAGTATATTTCCTATCCTGCTGATGTTTTGTATCCGACTGCCGTGACGTTACTAGGCCATGTTGGCGCCTCTGTGCTTCTTTTTCTTATAGATCACGCCACACCAGGATGACCGTCCTATGACAGAGAGCTGCCTTCTTTCTTTTGGATTATTCTTTGTGCGGACATTTTATTATTTGATTACACCAATTACAACATTTTATATAAAAAATCTCTTTAAAGGCACAGTGAAGTCCAAAAAAAAAACTTTCATGATTCAGATAGGGCATGTCAACAACTTTCTAATTACTTTTATCACCAATTTGTCTTTGTTCTCTTGGTATTTTTATTTGAAAGTTAAACCTAGGTAGGCTCATATGCTACTTTCTTAGACCTTGAAGGCAACCTCTTATGTGAATGTATTTTTACAGTTTTTCACCACTAGAGGGCATAAGTTAATGTGTGCCATATAACATATAACATTGAGCTCACATACATGAAGTTACCTAGGAGTCAGCACTGATTGGCTAAAATGCAAGTCTGTCAAAAGAACTGAAATAAGGGGGCAGTTTTCAGAAGCTTAGATACAAGATAATCACAGAGGTAAAAAGTGTATTAATATAACTGTGTTGGTTATGCAAAACTGGGGAATGGGTAATAAAGGGATTATCTATCTTTTTAAACAACAACTATTCTGGAGTTGACTGTCATAGTAGATATTTTGGTAAAGCGAGAAACAAGCTAAAATGAGACAAGCTAAAATGAGAGCATATACCCAAAAACATCTAAAACACAATCATTCCTTTTATATTTTAAAGGGACTTGATACTCAAAAAATTGTAAGTGTTCCATTTAAAGGAGATCATTTCAAAATGTATTGCAGAGCTTCCTTTTTTGAATGAATGTTCCTGAGCATTTTTTTTTCTGTAGGAGTTGTCTCTGTTAGCCAGTGAGCAATAGATATCTAGGTATTGGTTGCACTCTCTGTTAGTGTCATTTTAATTTTTATGCAAAATAAATAAATAAATACAAACTAACGTTCAACCACTGCTCTTTTATACAAAAAGGGAAAGTACAATGTCCCTTTCATTTTGAACTATAGCCCTTATAATAGACTATAGTTTAGAGATAGTTTACTTTCATTTTTATCTGGCAATGGCTGTACGCAGGAATTGAGAAAATATACTCATGGAGCTATTCAAAATATGGAAGTAAATCTGAAACATTCTTAAAATTGTGTGCCCTTTCTGAATCATGAAAGTTTAATTTTGACTTGAGTGTCCCTTTAATCACTGCATAAAAGGGCTATTAAAGGGACACTCAAGTCAAAATTAAACTTTCATTATTTAGATAGAGCATGCAAATTTAAAGAACTTTCCATTTTACTTCCATTAACAAAATGTGCAGTTTTTTTATAGTTACACTTTTTGAGTAACCAGATCCTACAGAGCATGCGCAGAATAAACGTTTATGCATTTGTGATTGGCTAATGTCTGTCACATGGTACGTGTATGCATTAGTGATTGGCTGATGGCTGTCACATGATACAGTGGGAGTGGAAATAGACGTAATTTTTAAAATTGTATGCAAATCTACTGTGTTGACCGGTCCTTTAATCGAGTAGCCTGGTCCCTGTAGCTCTCTAGCGGTACTTAGAGAAGGGCACAGCAGGACAGATTTGACCCTCACCTTAGGGTGCAATCCACTAGGTCACGTTACATTATCCATTTGCAAGAGCACTAGATGGCAGCACTATTTCCTGCCATGTTGTGCTCCAGACATCTTCCTAGTATAATATGGGAATGAAGCACATTTGATAAACTCTGTCTGAATCACAAAAGTTTCATATCCCTTTAACAGAACTGTTCTCTTTTTTTTGCATTGATCGTCCTTTTCTTTTCTTGATATTTCCTTGCTTTCTTAGCCAAGTTTCAGGTGCAGTCAGAGGAGAAATTGGTGGCAGCAGTGGGATCAGATATTCTATTACCCTGCAACCTTTCACCACCTCTCAATAGGACTGGATTAGAAATACGCTGGTTCTACAATCTCTTTCATAGCATAGTATTTCTGATGAGAGAAGGAAGGGAAGAAAGACAGGATCAGATTGCAGAGTTTCGTGGGAGAGCATTTCTCAGGGACGGCCCAGAGACTGGAGACCTGGCGCTCTCATTGCTCAACGTCCGTCTCTCTGATGCTGGAGCATTTCACTGCTTTGTGGAGGATGTCAGCAATCAAATCTATGAAGAAGCAGTTGTGAACCTCAGCATTGTGGGTCAGTCTCTCATGATCACTTAATACTGTCTTTGTGCACCTTTAAAGGGACATTAAACACTAAATACATTTCAGGCACCTCCCTCTAATTATGGGTGCCACCATTTTGGAACCTAATTTACACTGCAGGTATATACATAGTAACATAGTAGATGAGGTTGAAAAAAGACAGAAGTCTGTCAAGTTAAACCTATACACATCTAATCTTAAATTACTCCCATTAAAAAGATGACCCATTTAACACAGGCAATCATATCCATGAATTCGGTTTCTAGCCAGAAATGTATCCAAACCATTTTTAAATGTATCAAGGGTATTGGCATTCACTACCTCCTTAGGTAACGAGTTCCACAACTTTATTACTCTTACAGTGAAAAAACATTTCCTTTGCAGGAGATTCAATCTCCTTTCCACCAGCCTTAAATTGTGACCTTTTTTCACAAACAATTTTCTTGGAATAAACAGAGCTTCTGCCATCTCTGTATATGGGGCTTGAATATATTTATATAAAGTAATCATGTCACCTCTCCTTCATATGAAGGTGAGTTACTGCATATGTGCAAACAAGTCACCGTTGGGATGTAGTGAGCGCTAGATTCCAACATGGCAGCACCCATGACTAGAGGAAGGCGGGAAATAACCTTAATACTATGGTTATAATATGCATTTTGTATTTAATGTCCCTTAAATTGTGAATGTGTCTCTCACGTTGTCTTATTTATGTCTCTCATCACAATCTTTTCCTCTATAATGTGTCCTTTTTAGCCTGATGTTTCTCTCCCTCTCCTGATTTGAGATGGGCCTGTATTGTTCTAGCATCTGTATTAGACTGCTTTATATCCTCCTTCACTCACTCTATATGTAAACGTTTTAGTTGTACTCTCATATCTCTCTCAGCCTCCTTCAAACCCCCCTTGCTCTGTGTATTCCAGCTATAACTATCTTACTAATGTGTGGTGTCTCACAGCTTTCTCTAGCGCTCTTGTACTCTCCACTGAGTCGCACTGTTATCTGTCTGTTTCTGCATTGTGTTTATTATTTTTGGTATCTTTCTCTTTACATAAATGTTCTGCGGTGTCTCTCATTTCCCTTTGTCTTGTAGGTCTGTCTGACTTTTCTTTACACCATCCCTCCTTTCTACCTCCCCTTCCTTCTTCTTCTACCTCTGTTCCTTCATTCCTTTCCTCGCTTCTGCCTTCCCTACCTCCCTCTCACCCCTTCATTTCCTCCTTCCCCCCTCCCTTTTCTTACCTCCCTTCTATTCCTCCTTTCCATTCCTTCCTACATCCTACCATCCCTCATTCCTTCCCTCTCTCTTTCCATCACTCCCTCCTTCCTTCCCTCCCTCTGGCCTCAATTCCCTTCTTCTTTTCTTACCTTCCTCCCACCTTCCCTCTCTCCTTCCTCCCATTTCTTCCTCATTCACCCCTCCTTATACCCCCTGACTTCCCTCTTTCCTTTCATCTGTCCTTCCATCTCTACTTCATTCCATCCCTCCTTTATTTCCTACCTCCCTCTCCCCCTCCCTTTTCTTACCTCCCTTCTATTCCTCCCCCCTTACCATTCCTTCCTACATCCTACCATCCCTCATTCCTTCCCTCTCTCTTTCCATCACTCCCTCCTTCCTTCCCTCCCTCTGGCCTCAATTCCCTTCTTCTTTTCTTACCTCTCTCCCACCTTCCCTCTCTCCTTCCTCCCATTTCTTCCTCATTCACCCCTCCTTTAACCCCCTGACTTCCCTCTTTCCTTTCATCTGTCCTTCCCTCTCTACTTCATTCCATCCCTCCTTTATTTCCTACCTCCCTCTCCCCCCTTCCTTGCCTCCCTTTTCTTATCTCCCTTCCTCTCCCTCCTTCCTTCCTTTCATCTATCCCTCCCTCCTTTCCATTCCTTCCTAAATCTTCATTCCTTCCCTCTCTCTTTCCATCATGCCCTCCTTCGTCCTTTCATTGCTTCTTTCCTCCCTCCATCCCTCGTTTCCTTACACTCCCTCTCTTCATTTGTTCTTTACTTCTCTCCCTTACCACCCCCTCTCTCCCCCTTCCTTTCATACACAGGTAAGGGTTCTCCGCCTCACATAGACATCTCGCTACAAGGCAGCTTTATTCGACTCTCCTGCTTCTCATCTGGGTGGTATCCTGAACAGAAAACTCATTGGCTGAGAAATAACAAAACTATCAAACCGGACTCTGAAGCATCCCACAAACAAAGTGATGGTCTCTTCACAACAGAGAGTGAAATTCTCCTGAATTCATCATCCGAGGGTCATTTTTACTGTGGAGTGAAACATAGTATGTCTGGTCTAGAAACTGGCGCCTACATAATTGTCTCAGGTATGGATATGTAGCCTGTGATTCATTTTTTTTTTTTTAAATGATGGCAAATCCTAGCATTTTTGAAACACTAGGATTTACCAGTGCATAAAATACTTAATGCTGAAATTTTGTTGCAGTGTTGGCTGCGCTGAGAGCCTCAGGCCGCCCATGGCAGAACGCTATTTTGCAGTAATAGCTATCCGGCATAATGCCAGCTGGCCCGCACGGCTATTGGCTAAGAGGTGAAAACATCACCTTATTGACAAAATAGCATTGTGCTGTGGGCGGCCTGAGGCGCACAGAGCAGCATACGCTACAGACAAATCAAGGAACTTTCAGCATGAAGTATTTTATACCTTTATTTGTTGCACCGGCAAATCAGGATTTACTATGACTTTAAGCTTTTTAAATTCAGAAATCAATGTACCAAAGACTACAATAGTAGCTCTCTTATTGTCTTGTCTATTAACTTCTTCCATAAAAGGGCCAGTCATTGTAAGCAAAACGTTATTGGCATTAAAATCAATAGTAGCAATAATCTTCAATAGCTCTATAATTAGTCATCAAAAGTGCAGTTTTTATAAATATTTAGGATGGTCTTTTGTTAGTTTTTTTATTTTTTTATTATTTATTTAACAACGACAGGAGGTACAGCATATAAATCATACAGATGACGTCTTACCGAGCGTACATATAACAGAATAAATAAACATAAATCTGTATGCTTTCAATTCAAAGAAAGAGGAAGAGAATAAATCAAAATAGCATCCTATGCAAAAACCAGCAGTATTAAATTTCCTGTAATCCAACTGTTGGGATTTTCTACGGATATTTTCTTATAACACAAAACTCGACAAATCAATAGACCATGTATATAAAGGAACAAACAGCAATGGAAACGAGAGGGAGAGAAGAAAAAAAAAAAGGGGGGGGGGAGTAGCGTTTGGATAGTTAGGGCGAATGTATTGGGATCGATACTTTGATTTGAGAAGTCTTACTCGCTTAGCCTGACCAGCTATAAGGTAAATGTCCAACGAAAATGTTCATTTGAACATACGCAGAATTTATTAGTGGTTTCACTAGTTGAATTTGCATTGCCTCGGAGAGAGAACAGATAAATCCAGTCCATTTTTTAAAGTAAATAGCCAATTGTGTGTCAGTCAGATTCTGCAACCTATATTGCTCTGCTACGCATTGGCCCCTATTTAAGAAAGTCTGGCGGACCTGATCCGACAGTGCGGATCAGGTCCGCCAGACCTTGCTGAATACGGCGAGCAATACGCTCGCCGTATTCAGCATTGCACCAACAGCTCACAAGAGGCTCGCCAGAAACACGGGGCATCAAGCTCACAAGAGCTGCTGGTGCAACGCCGCCCCCTGCAGACTCGCGGCCAATGAGCCGCCAGCAGGGGGGTGTCAATCAACCCGATCGTACTCGATCGGGTTGATTTCCGGCGATGTCTGTCCGCCTGCTCAGAGCAGGCGGACAGGTTATGGAGCAGCGGTCTTTGTGACCGCTGCTTCATAACTGCTGTTTCTGGCTAGCCTGCAGGCTCGCCAGAAACACGGGCATCAAGCTCCATTCTGAGCTTGATAGATAGGACCCATTGTGTAACCACTGTCTGTTTAAATACTGAAAATGTTGGAGTCGACTGATTTTTCCAGGTTCTAAGGATAAGGTTACGCGCCAAAGAGATCACTGTATTAATTAATCAAAGTTTTTATTTATACCCTGGAGTTTAGCTAGTAGAAAAGCATCCTATGCTTGGATAGTAAAGTCCAGAGCTAATATTGCATTAATACAGTGATTAATTTCCCCCAAAATTGGGTGATTTTAAGGCACTTCCAGAAACAGTGATAAATATCTGCCAGGCTGGCTCTACATCTAGAACAATAAATATTTGATTTGTACCATCTAGTTAAGGCACTTGGTGTTAAATAGGTCATGTAAATCAATTTTAAATCTGATTCCCATCAGGACGTCAAGACCCAAGCCTTGTCTATTATTCTAAGGCTGTCCGCTATCTCCTGTGAGGTAATATTTGGAAAGAACCTTAACCATTTTTTTAAACATATTCTAATGCGTTAACCGGAGTAGCGCAGTTCAAAATAGAATATAGAGGAGTAATAGAATAAATCCCATTATGATATATATTAATTCTGCTAAGTAGATCACCCAGCAACCAGTCTAAGCCGTGTTCCTGTTTTAACTCTGTAAAAAAATGTTGCAGCTGTAGATACGCAAACAAAGTCTCTCTTCCCTAATCCGAATTTATTACAGAGGGTTTGGAAGGATTCAAGAGTTAAATCCGCTCTGGCTATCTGTTTAACCCAAATTAAACCCTTCTTCTGCCAGTGTCTAAACACAATATTTAAATGCCAGGCATAAAGTTAGGGTTTCCTATGATGGGAAGAAATTCTGACACAAAGGGGGAACATTTAAACTCCCGGCAGGACTTCTGCCAGGCTGTCGTTATATTTTTGATAGTTATTAGATTACAAATGATCGATGGGAGAGTATTTGGAGGGCAATGTAATATAGTGCTCAGCTGAAATGGGACAATTAGATTTAATTCATACTTCAAAAGAGTAACCTGTTCCTTCTCGGTAATCCAGTCTATCGCCACTTTGACTAGTGCCGCTAGATTATACTGTTTAATATTGGGTAGCGCTAGACCTGCCGCTATTCTGGGGTTCATAAGACGCTCTAGAGCTATTCGGGGTTTAGCTCCTTTCCAGATAAACTTCGAGCAAGTTTTGTTAAACCTTTTTATATCCGCTTTAACTAAAAATACCAGAATATTTTGTATTAGGTATAACAACTTTGGAAAGATTAGGGTTTTAATTAACATAACACAAGCAGATAGTGATATTGGTAGGTTGATCCATTCCACCATTTTATTTATACATACGTTAAAGCACTTTGGAAAATTTAATTGATACCACTCCTGAGGATTTGCCCTTAAACTAATACCCAGGTAGTTAATATATAGAGACTCAATAAAAGGGTGGTTAAAGATACTATCTTTAGCTTTATATAGCCATAATAGTTCTGACTTCGTCGAGCTAATCCTATACCCCGAAATACTGCCAAACAGATTAATATTGGCTGTAGCCTTTGGAAGATTAACCTTGAGATTACTCAAAAATAATAAGTCATCAGCATATAATGATAACACGAGTTTATGTTTGTTAGTTTCTTAACACTATCGGTGGGCTGCTCTAGAATTTGTGCACAAATTGATATTACAAGTCCATGCTAAAGACGATTTACCAGAGAATGTTTACTGCGGCCGACACCTCATTAGCTCGCCCTCTATACTTTTAATGGATATTTTCGGTTGCGCTAAACATAATACAAGATGAAAGTTAAGTGTTGCACTCTAGCGCAATACATAACAACACTAAAAAAGTTAGCGCAGCCTCAGAACCTGAATTAACAGTGTTAGATCTAGAATAAAATTTTAACAAAACACAAGTAAAACATTCAAATAAAGTCTTAAACGACTTCAGAGCTCTGGTTAACTGTTTCGCGAGACATAAAAGTTGCATAAAAACCCATCAAAAATACATTATAAAGTATTGTTACACTCATAATAAAACTATCTAATAAAATGCATTAAAAAAATTGCACACAAAAAGTATAAAGGCTCAGAGATATGAGATCTCAGATTTTAGGGGGGAAAATAGGCAGACATCTTTAAAAATGTATGTGTATATATAATATATAGGGGTTAATAAGTTTAATATATATATATCTAAAGTATATATATGTAAAGTCTATATATGTATACATATGTATTTATGTATTTATACTGTATGTATATATGTATTCACAGAATACTTCACATTTCAATATTTTGCACATAGCAGAATATGTTCTTTGTATTTATAAATATATATTCCTATATATATCTTATATATCTGTACCTATATATTAATCATGTATATATAGATATAGATTGTACCAAAAAAAACAATCGGATATATGCAGAAACATGTATTTATGAATAAATAGAACTTATTCTGCTATGTGAAGAACATTGAAATGTGAAATATTAATATTTTCTTGTCGGGTTAGCTCAAATGAGAATATGTGATTGGGTTTGTGCGAGAGGGTTTTTTTCTACTTTTTTTTCTCCATTTTGACTTTTATGGGGGAATACTTTGGCTTTTTGCGCTTGTCATGTAAGCGTCAAAGCGAAAACAATATACTTTCAACTCAAAATCACCTAGATTACAAGTTGTGCAGTATGGCTATACCGCTGAAAAATTGGCCTTTGCGTGCAAAATATTCAGCTCACCCGTATTACAAGTCTCGGCGGTACGGCTATACCACTAGTGTTTTAGCCTTTACGCAACTCTCCATTACGCACTCAAAAAATGTTAGGCTAGCGTTATAGCTTATACCAGCACAATCCATTCCGCGATCAAAGACCAGTAGTTATGGATTTTACGAGACAAAAATGTTTCACAAAGCTCATAACAAAAATGTTACAAAGTACACTAACACCCATAAACTACCTATTAACCCCTAAACCGCCATCCCCCCGCATCGTAAATACTATATTAAACTTATTAACCCCTAATATGCCGCCCACCCACATAGCCAACACTAAAATAAAGTATTAACCCCTAAACCGTCGACCACCCACATCGCAAATACTATAATAAAGCTATTAACCCCTAAACCATCGGCCCCCCACATCGCAAATACTATAATAAAGCTATTAACCCCTAAACTACCTGCCCCCAACATCTCAAATACTATAATAAAGCTATTAACCCCAAAAACCAACAACCCCCGCATCGCAACAAGCTAAATTAAACTATTAACCCCTAAACCTAACACCCCTTAACTTTAAATTAAAGTTACAATATAACTACCTTTAAATAAAAAAAAAACTTACCTGTGAAATAAAAAAAAATAAGCTTAAACTATACAAAAACCTAACATTACTATTTTAAAAAACTAAAATAAACGAAAAATAAAAAACCTAAGTTACAAAATTAAAAAATCCTAAAAGTACGTAAAAATAAACCAAAATTACCAAAAAAAAGCCACTAAAATTGCGAAAAATAAAAAAAATCTAAGATTACAAAAAATAATAAACGAAAATATCCCAAATAATTAAAATTAAACATAATCTAATACCCCTATAAAAACAAAAAAGCCACCCCAAAACAAAAACACCCCTGATTTGAACAGCCAATAGAATTTAAGCTGCATATTGCTAAAAATAAAAAATAAATAAAATTCAGCTAGATTACGAGTTTTGCGTTAGAGGCTATGCGGTGCGAATGAGCAGTTTTGTCTCACCACTCACTTACATGCAGCGCTGGTATTACGGGTTTTTACAAACCCGGTGTTAAAAGACAAGGGGCCCGATCCGATATGCAGCGTCGCCCGCAAAAGCCGCCAACGCCAAATTTTGCACGGGTTTGGTATCACATATACGGCGTAACATAGAAGTTACGCTCGTATATTTCTGCCTTCGGCCGTAGTTTTTTGGCCCATAGACAGGTATACCAAACCCGCGCAGTTTGGTATCCAATATACAGCGTAAGGACTTACGTGGCGAAAATGGAGAAATCTTACTCCATTTTCACCTCACCACAAATTGCAGGCGTAGTAAGCCTTACGCTGAGTATTGGAGCCCCGTAACTCCCTAAACTACCTGCAAAATAAAACCTAACACCTAACGTATGCGCAATGTCTATCTACCTGTCAACCGCAATCCCCCGCCGCAATCCCTAATAAAGTGCTTAACCCCTAAACCGCCGCTCCCGGACCCCGCCGCCACCTACATTAAATGTCTAACCCCCTAATGTGATCCCCCTACACCGCCGCCACCTACATTAAAATTATTAACCCCTAATGTAATCCCCCTACACCGCCGCCACCTATATTAAAATGATTACCCCCTAATGTGAGCCCCCTACCCCGCCGCCACCTATTTTAACTACATTACCCCCTAATCTAATCCCCCTACACCGCCGCCACCTATATTAAATATATTAACCCCTAATCTAATCCCCCTACACCGACCGCCACCTATATTAAATGCATTAACCCCTAATCTAATCCCCCTACACCGCCACCACCTATAATAAATGTATTACCCCCTAAAATACTAAAATGTCCCTACCCTAAACTAAATTACAAATAGCCCTGAAAAGGGCCTTTTGCGAGGCATTGCCCCAAAGTAATTAGCTCTATTACCAGCCCTAAAAAGGGCCTTTTGTGGGGCATTGCCCCAAAGTAATCAGCTCTTTTACCTGTGAAAAAAAGAACAACCCCCCCCCATTACAACCCACCACCCACACACCCCTACTCTAAAACCCACCCTATCCCCCCTTAAAAAAACCTAAGTCTAACCCCCAAGTGGTCCTTACCTGTCCTGAAGACCGGCGGAGAAGGTCCTGTTCCAGGTGGAGAAGTCTTTTTCCAGGCGGCGACCTCTTCTTCTTCCAGGAACCAGCCGGCGCGGAGCGGAGGAGTTAAAAGACCGATGACCGCGGAGCTGAAGACCGTCCTCTCTGGAACTGAAGATCAGCGACGCTGGAACTGAAGACCGGAGCCATGGAGCGTGGATGATCCTCTTCATACGATCGCCGCCGTACACTGAATCGGAATTCAAGGTATGCAATTAAAAATGGCGTCCCTTGAATTCCTATTGGCTGATTTGAGCCTTCAAATTCAAATCAGCCAATCGGAGGAGAGCTACTTTAATTCTATTGGCTGATTTGAATAGCCAATAGAATAAGAGCTACTGTAATTCTATTGGCTGATTAGAATAGCCAATAGAATTACAGTAGCTCTTATTCTATTGGCTAATCAAATCAGCCAATAGAATTAAAGTAGCTCTCCTCCGATTGGCTGATTTGAATTTGAAGGCTCAAATCAGCCAATAGGAATTCAAGGGACGCCATTTCTAATCGCGTACCTTGAATTCCGATTCAGCTCCGCGGTCATCGGTCTTCAACTCCTCCGCGCCGGCTGGTTCCTGGAAGAAGAAGAGGGCGGCGCCTGGAAGAAGACTTCTCCGCTTGGAACAGGACCTTCTCCGCCGGTCTTCAGGACAGGTAAGGACCACTTGGGGGTTAGACTTAGGTTTTTTTTAAGGGGGGATAGGGTGGGTTTTAGAGTAGGGGTGTGTGGGTGGTGGGTTGTAATGGGGGGGTTGTTCTTTTTTTTCACAGGTAAAAGAGCTGATTACTTTGGGGCAATGCCCCACAAAAGGCCCTTTTAAGGGTTGGTAATAGAGCCGATTACTTTTTGTAATTTAGTTTAGGGTAGGGACATTTTTTTATTTTGGGGGGCTTTGTTATTTTATTAGGGGGCTTAGATTAGGTGTAATTAGCTTAAAATTCTTGTAATCTTTTTTTATTTTTTGTAATTTAGTGGGGGTTTTTTTGTAATTTAGTTTAGTGTATTTAATTATATTTTAGTTTAGATAATTGTAGTTTATTTAATTAATTTATTGATAGTGTAGGTGTATTTGTAACTTAGGTTAGGATTTATTTTACAGGTAAATTGGTAATTATTTTAACTAGGTAGCTATTAAATAGTTATTAACTATTTAATAGCTATTGTACCTAGTTAAAATAAATACCAAGTTACCTGTAAAATAAATATAAACCCTAAAAACAGAATTTATGTTTACCTGATAAATTTCTTTCTCCAACGGTGTGTCCGGTCCACGGCTTCATCCTTACTTGTGGGATATTCTCTTCCCCTACAGGAAATGGCAAAGAGAGCACCCAGCAAGAGCTGTCCATATAGCCCCCCCTCTGGCTCCGCCCCCCAGTCATTCGACCGACGGTTAGGAGAAAAAGGAGAAACCATAGGGTGCCGTGGTGACTGTAGTGTATAAAGAAAGAAATTTTTCAAACCTGATTAAAAACCAGGGCGGGCCGTGGACCGGACACACCGTTGGAGAAAGAAATTTATCAGGTAAACATAAATTCTGTTTTCTCCAACATTGGTGTGTCCGGTCCACGGCTTCATCCTTACTTGTGGGAACCAATACCAAAGCTTTAGGACACGGATGAAGGGAGGGAGCAAACCAGGTTACCTAAACGGAAGGCACCACGGCTTGCAAAACCTTTCTCCCAAAAATAGCCGCCGAAGAAGCATAAGTATCGAATTTGTAAAATTTGGCAAAAGTATGCAGAGAAGACCAAGTCGCTGACTTACAGATCTGATCAACAGAAGCCTCGTTCTTGAAGGCCCATGAGGAAGACACAGCTCTAGTAGAATGAGCTGTAATTCGTTCAGGAGGCTGCCGGCCGGCAGTCTCATAAGCCAATCGGATGATGCTTTTCAGCCAAAAAGAAAGAGAGGTAGCAGTAGCTTTCTGCCCTCTCCTCTTACCAGAATACACAACAAACAAGGATGATGTCTGTCTGAAATCCTTTGTTGCTTCTAAATAGAACTTTAAAGCACGGACCACATCTAGATTGTGTAACAAACGTTCCTTCTTTGAAACTGGATTCGGACACAGAGAAGGAACAACAATTTCCTGGTTAATATTCCTGTTAGAAACGACCTTTGGAAGAAAACCAGGCTTGGTATGTAAAACTACCTTATCTGCATGAAAAATCAGATAGGGAGAAGAACACTGCAAAGCAGATAATTCAGAAACTCTTCTAGCAGAAGAAATAGCAACCAAAAACAGAACTTTCCAAGATAGTAACTTAATATCTATGGAATGCATGGGTTCAAACCGAAACCCCTGAAGAACTGAAAGAACCAAGTTTAGACTCCATGGAGGAGTCATAGGTCTATAGACAGGCTTGATCCTGACTAACGCCTGTATATCTGGCACAGCTGCCAGACGTTTATGCAACAAAACCGACAGAGCAGATATCTGTCCTTTTAGAGAACTAGCTGACAAACCTTTATCCAAGCCCTCTTGTAGAAAGGAAAGAATCCTTGGAATTTTGATTTTACTCCAAGAGTATCCCTTGGATCTGCACCAACAGATATATTTTTGCCATATCTTATGGTAAATTTTCCTAGTCACAGGCTTTCTGGCCTGAACCAGAGTATCTATAACCGAGTCCGAAAACCCACGCTTAGATAGAATCAAGCGTTCAATTTCCAAGCAGTCAGTTGGAGAGAGACTAGATTTGGATGTTCGAATGGACCTTGTACTAGAAGATCCTGCCTCAAAGGTAGCTTCCATGGTGGAGCCGATGACATATTCACCAGGTCTGCATACCAAGTCCTACGTGGCCACGCAGGGGCTATTAGAATCACCAAGGCCTGCTCCTGTTTGATCCTGGCTACAAGCCTGGGAAGGAGAGGGAACGGTGGAAACACATAAGCTAGATTGAACGACCAAGGCGCCACTAATGCATCCACCAGTGTCGCCTTGGGATCCCTGGATCTGGACCCGTATCGAGGAACCTTGGCGTTCTGGCGAGACGCCATCAGATCCATATCTGGAATGCCCCAAAGTTGAGTTAACTGGGCAAAAACCTCCGGATGGAGTTCCCACTCCCCCGGATGAAAAGTCTGACGACTCAAATAATCCGCCTCCCAGTTGTCCACTCCTGGGATGTGAATTGCAGATAGGTGGCAGGAGTGATCCTCCGCCCATTTGATGATCTTGGATACCTCTCTCATCGCTAAGGAACTCTTTGTTCCCCCCTGATGATTGATGTACGCTACAGTCGTCATGTTGTCCGACTGGAACCTTATGAATTTGGCCTTTGCTAGGTGAGGCCACGCCAGGAGCGCATTGAATATCGCTCTCAGTTCTAAAATGTTTATCGGAAGAAGAGACTCTTCTCGAGACCATAGACCTTGAGCCTTCAGAGAGTCCCAGACTGCACCCCAGCCTAAGAGACTGGCGTCGGTCGTGACAATGACCCACTCTGGTCTGCGGAAACTCATTCCCTGAGACAGGTGATCGTGAGACAACCACCAGCGGAGCGAATCCCTGGTTACCTGGTCTACTTGAATCTGGGGAGACAAGTCTGCATAGTCCCCATTCCACTAATTGAGCATGCACAGTTGTAATGGTCTTAGATGAATTCGAGCAAAAGGAACTATGTCCATTGCTGCAACCATTAATCCTACTACTTCCATGCTCTGAGCTATGGAAGGTTGAAGAATAGAGTGGAGAACTTGACAAGCGTTTAGAAGCTTTAACTTTCTGACCTCTGTCAGGAAGATCTTCATTTCTACAGAATCTATTATTGTTCCCAAAAAGGGAACTCTTGTTGACGGGGACAGGGAACTCTTTTCTACGTTCACCTTCCACCCGTGAGATCTGAGAAAGGCTAGAACAATGTCTGTATGAGCCTTTGCTTTGGAAAGAGACGACGCTTGGATTAGAATGTCGTCTAGATAAGGTGCTACCGCAATGCCCCTCGGTCTTAGAACCGCTAGAAGGGACCCTAGCACCTTTGTGAAAATTCTGGGAGCAGTGGCTAAACCGAACGGAAGAGCCACGAACTGGTAATGATTGTCCATAAAGGCGAACCTCAGGAACTGATGATGATCTTTGTGGATAGGAATATGCAGGTACGCATCCTTTAAGTCCACGGTAGTCATATATTGACCCTCCTGGATTGTTGGTAAAATTGTCCGAATGGTTTCCATTTTGAATGATGGAACTCTGAGGAATTTGTTTAGAATTTTTAGATCCAGAATTGGCCTGAAAGTTCCCTCTTTTTTGGGAACTACAAACAGGTTTGAGTAAAAACCCAGACCTTGTTCCACTGTTGGAACTGGGTTTATCACTCCCATTTTTAATAGGTCTCCTATGCAATGTAAGAATGCCTGTCTCTTTATCTGGTCTGAAGATAAGCGAGACATGTGGAACCTTCCCCTTGGAGGAAGTTCCTTGAACTCTAGAAGATACCCCTGAGAGACTATTTCTAGTGCCCAGGGATCCAGAACATCTCTTGCCCAAGCCTGAACGAAGAGAGAAAGTCTGCCCCCTACTAGATCCGGTCCCGGATCGGGGGCTACCCCTTCATGCTGTTTTGGTAGCAGCAGCAGGCTTCTTGGCCTGTTTACCCTTGTTCCAGCCTTGCAATGGTTTCCATGCTGGTTTAGGCTGGGAAGAGTTGCCTTCTTGTCTGGAGGCCGCAGAGTTAGGATTCGGTCCGTTCCTGAAATTACGAAAGGAACGAAAATTAGATTTGTTCTTAGTCTTGAAAGGCCTATCCTGTGGGAGGGCATGTCCCTTCCCACCAGTAATGTCTGAAATAATCTCTTTCAATTCCGGCCCTTACCCTTGAAAGGAATATTAAGCAACTTATTCTTGGACGACACATCCGCCGACCAGGATTTTAGCCAAAGCGCTCTGCGCGCCACTATTGCAAAACCTGAATTTTTCTCCGCTAACTTAGCCAATTGGAAAGCGGCATCCAAAATAAAGGAATTAGCCAACTTTAGTGCGTGAATTCTGTCCATGACTTCATCATATGGAGTCTCCTTTTGGAGCGAATTTTCTAGTTCCTCGAACCAAAAATACGCTGCCGTGGTGGCAGGAATAATGCACGAGATTGGTTGAAGAAGGAAACCTTGCTGAACAAATATCTTTTTTAGCAATCCTTCCAATTTTTTATCCATAGGATCTGTAAAAGCGCAACTGTCCTCAATAGGAATAGTTGTGCGCTTAGCTAACGTTGACACTGCCCCCTCAACCTTAGGAACCGTTTGCCATGCGTCCCTTCTGGGATCAACAATGGGGAACATTTTCTTGAATATAGGAGGTGGAACAAAAGGTATACCTGGCTTTTCCCACTCCTTAGTCACTATGTCCGCCACCCGCTTGGGTATCGGAAAAGCATCAGCGTGCACTGGGACCTCTAAGAATTTGTCCATCTTGCACAATTTCTCTGGAATTACCAAAGAATCACAGTCATCAAGAGTAGTTAGGACCTCCTTAAGCAGGGCGCGGAGATGTTCTAACTTAAATTTAAATGTTACGATATCAGTGTCTGCCTGCTGAGAAACTTTTCCTGAATCTGAAATTTCCCCCTCAGACAGACCTTCCCTCCCTGCCAATTCAGATTGATGTGAGGGTATAACTGATAAATTATCCTCAGCGCCAACCTGCTCATCTTCTGTATTTAAAACTGAGCTATCACGCTTTCTAGGATAGGATGGCAGTTTGGATAATAGATTTGCTATAGAATTATCCATTACTGCTGTTAATTGCTGCATAGTAACAAGCATTGGTGCGCTAGATGTACTAGGTATCGCCTGCGCGGGCAAAACTGGTGTTGACACAGAAGGAGAGGATGATGAACTATCCCCACTACCTTCATTAGAAGAATCATCTTGGGCAATCTTATTCAATGTGACAGTACTGTCCATACCTTGTTTGGACGCTATGACACAATTTGCACATACATTAATAGGGGGAACCACCTTGGCTTCCATACACACAGAACATAAGCCATCTGAAGGTATAGACATGTTAGACAGAATTTGGCAGGCTAATAATGCAATAAAACCGTTTTTAAAGAAAAGCGTTACTGTCCCTTTAAATAATAAACAGGCACACTTTATTTCTGATATTTTGAAAAACAATGAAGGCAATGTCCGATTTTTACAAAATTTTTACCCCAGAGTCCTAATGCCTTGAAAGTATTGCACACCAAGTTTCAAGACTTTAACCCTTAAAATGAGCAAACCAGAGCTATTTGTTCAATTCAACAATTTTAGTACACTACAATCACTGCCACAGCCTTGCTGCGGCTCTTTACCTTCCCTGAGAGTTATTTAGCACTGAAAACCACAGGATCCCTCACATGAAGCTGCATGCACTGCCATGGAAATAAACTGCGCAATTGAGGCGCGAAAACGGGGCCTCCTTCCTCTGCATACCAGAGTGAAGGGGCCTTTCTGACTGAAATAGTAGTCTAACTAAATGCCAGGCGAATAAAAACGTTCCCAAAAGTGCTTTTAGTACACAAAACACTCTAAAAACCATCTAAATATGAAATAAATTAATCGATTTAGCCCACAATAGTGTCCACCAGTATAGAGCCCATTAATAAGCCTTAATCTGTTATGAGTCTAAGAAAATGGCTTACTTACCCCTTAAGGGAAAAACTGACAGTCTTCTAGCATTAACATGTCTTATTAGAAATATGCCTGATCATACCTGAAGCAGATAAGCCTGCAAACTGTTCCCCCCAACTGAAGTTCTCTGGTTTCAACAGCCCTGCGTGGGAACAGCAATAGATTTTAGTTACTACTGCTAAAATCATAATCCTCTGTAACAGAAATCTTCTTCATTTTCTGTTGTAGAGTAAATAGTACAAACCGGCACTATTTTAAAATAACAAACTCTTGATAGAAGAAATAAAACTACAACTAACACCACATACTCTTTACCATCCCCGTGGAGATGCTACTTGTTCAGAGCAGGCAAAGAGAAAGACTGGGGGGCGGAGCCAGAGGGGGGGCTATATGGACAGCTCTTGCTGGGTGCTCTCTTTGCCATTTCCTGTAGGGGAAGAGAATATCCCACAAGTAAGGATGAAGCCGTGGACTGGACACACCAATGTTGGAGAAATAGCTACAATGTAATTATTAATTATATTGTAGCTATCTTAGGGTTTATTTTATAGGTAAGTATTTAGTTTTAAATAGGATTTTTTAGTTAATAATATTAATATTATTTAGATTTATTGCAATAATAATTAAGTTAGGGGTGTTAGGGTTAGAAAGGGTTAATATAGTTAATATATATAATATAATAACTATATTAATTATTAACTATATTAATAATATATATAATATAATAACTATATTAACTATATTAACCCTAATATATTTAGGGTTAATATAGGTGACGGCGGTGTAGGGGGTCAGATTAGGGGTTAATATATTTAATATAGGTGGCGGCGGTGTAGGGGGATTAGATTAGGGGTTAATATATTTAATATAGGTGGCGGAGGAAGGACAATATCCTAGGAATCCTAACCCTACTCCATGAGTAATTCTTGGATTCACACCAATGAAGATATTTACGCCATATCTTGTGGTAAATTTTCCTGGTGACAGGCTTTCGTGCCTGTATTAAGGTATCAATTACTGACTCAGAGAAGCCACGCTTTGATAGGATCAAGCGTTCAATCTCCATGCAGTCAGTCTCAGAGAAAGTAGATTCGGATGATTGAAAGTACCTTGTATTAGAAGGTCTTGTCTCAGAGGCAGAGTCCATGGTGGAAAGGATGACATGTCCACTAGGTCTGCATACCAGGTCCTGCGTGGCCATGCAGGCGCTATCAATATCACCAATGCTCTTTCCTGTTTGATTTTGGCAATCAGACGAGGGAGCAGAGGAAACGGTGGAAACACATAAGCCAGGTTGAAGAACCAAGGCGCTGCTAGAGCATCTATCAGTGCCGCTTCTGGGTCCCTGGACCTGGATCCGTAACAAGTAAGCTTGGCGTTCTGGCGAGACGCCATGAGATCCAATTCTGGTTTGCCCCAACGGAGAACCAATTGAGCAAACACCTCCGGATGGAGTTCCCATTCCCCCGGATGAAAAGTCTGACGACTTAGAAAATCCGTCTCCCTGTTCTCTACACCTAGGATATGGATTGCTGACAGGTGGCAAGAGTGAGTCTCTGCCCAGCGAATTATCTTGGAGACTTCTGACATCGCTAGGGAACTCCTGGTTCCCCCTTGATGGTTGATTTAAGCCACAGTCGTGATGTTGTCCGACTGAAATCTGATGAACCTCAGTGTTGCTAGCTGAGGCCAAGCCAGAAGAGCATTGAATATTGCTCTTAACTCCAGAATATTTATTGGTAGGAGTTTCTCCTCCTGAGTCCATGAACCCTGAGCCTTCAGGGAGTTCCAGACTGCACCCCAACCCAGAAGGCTGGCATCTGTTGTTACAATTATCCAATCTGGTCTGCGAAAGGTCATACCCTTGGACAGATGGGCCCGAGATAACCACCAGAGAAGAGAATCTCTGGTTTCCTGATCCAGATTTAGTAGAGGGGACAAATCTGTGTAATCCCCATTCCACTGACTGAGCATGCATAATTGCAGCGGTCTGAGATGCAGGCGCGCGAATGGCACTATGTCCATCGCCGCTACCATTAAGCCGATTACTTCCATGCACTGAGCCACCGTGGGGCGCGGAATGGAGTGAAGAACACGGCAAGCATTTAGAAGTTTTGATAACCTGGACTCCGTCAGGTAAATTTTCATTTCTACAGAATCTATTAGAGTCCCTAGGAAGGAAACCCTTGTGAGAGGAGATAGAGAACTCTTTTCTTCGTTGACTTTCCACCCATGCGACCTCAGGAATGCCAGAACTATCTCTGTATGAGATTTGGCAATTTGAAAGCTTGACGCCTGTATCAGGATGTCGTCCAGGTAAGGAGCCACCGCTATGCCTCGCGGTCTTAGGACCGCCAGAAGTGAGCCCAGAACCTTTGTAAAAATTCTTGGGGCTGTAGCCAACCCGAATGGAAGAGCTACAAATTGGTAATGCCTGTCTAGAAAGGCAAACCTCAGGAACTGATGATGATTCTTGTGAATCGGAATGTGAAGGTAGGCATCCTTTAAGTCCACTGTGGTCATGTACTGACCCTCTTGGATTATGGGTAAAATGGTTCGAATAGTTTCCATCTTGAATGACGGAACTCTGAGAAATTTGTTTAGGATCTTTAAATCCAAAATTGGTCTGAAGGTTCCCTCTTTTTTGGGAACCACAAACAGATTTGAATAAAACCCCTGTCCTTGTTCCGTCCGCGGAACTGGATGGATCACTCCCATTACAAGGAGATCTTGTACGCAGCTTAGGAATGCCTCTTTCTTTATCTGGTTTGCAGATAATCTTGAAAGGTGAAATCTCCCTTGTGGAGGAGAAGCTTTGAAGTCCAGAAGATATCCCTGAGATATGATCTCCAACGCCCAGGGATCCTGAACATCTCTTGCCCACGCCTGGGCGAAGAGAGAGAGTCTGCCCCCTACTAGATCCGTTGTCGGATAGGGGGCCGCTCCTTCATGCTGTCTTAGAGGCAGCAGCAGGCTTTCTGGCCTGCTTGCCCTTGTTCCAGGACTGGTTAGGTTTCCAGGCCTGCTTGGATTGAGCAAAAGTTCCCTCTTGTTTTGAAGCAGAGGAAGTTGATGCTGCACCTGCCTTGAAATTTCGAAAGGCACGAAAATTAGACTGTTTGGCCTTTGATTTGGCCCTGTCCTGAGGAAGGGTATGACCCTTACCTCCAGTAATGTCAGCAATAATTTCTTTCAAACCAGGCCCGAATAAGGTCTGCCCCTTGAAAGGAATGTTGAGTAATTTAGACTTTGAAGTCACATCAGCTGACCAGGATTTGAGCCATAGCGCCCTACGCGCCTGGATGGCGAATCCGGAATTCTTAGCCGTTAGTTTAGTCAAATGAACAATGGCATCAGAAACAAATGAGTTAGCTAGCTTAAGAGTTCTAAGCTTGTCAACAATTTCAGTCAATGGAGCTGTATGGATGGCCTCTTCCAGGGCCTCAAACCAGAATGCCGCCGCAGCAGTGACAGGCGCAATGCATGCAAGGGGCTGTAAAATAAAACCTTGAGGTAACCCTCTAATTTTTTATCCATTGGATCTGAAAAAGCACAACTGTCCTCAACCGGGATAGTGGTACGCTTTGCTAAAGTAGATACTGCTCCCTCCACCTTAGGGACAGTCTACCATAAATCCCGTGTAGTGGCATCTATTGGAAACATTTTTCTAAATATAGGAGGTGGGGAAAAGGGCACACCGGGCCTATCCCACTCCTTACTAATAAATTCTGTAAGCCTTTTAGGTATTGGAAAAACATCAGTACTCACCGGCACTGCATAGTATTTATCCAGCCTACACAATTTCTCTGGCACTGCAATTGTGTCACAGTCATTCAGAGCAACTAATACCTCCCCAAGCAATACACGGAGGTTCTCAAGCTTAAATTTAAAATTAGAAATCTCTGAATCAGGTCTCCCCGATTCAGAGACGTCACCCACAGACTGAAGCTCTCCGTCCTCAGGCTCTGCATATTGTGACGCAGTATCAGACATGGCTCTTACAGCATCTACGCGCTCTGTATCTCGTCTAACCCCAGAGCTATCGCGCTTGCCTCTCAATTCAGGCAATCTGGATAATACCTCTGACAGGGTATTATTCATGATTGCAGCCATGTCCTGCAAAGTAATCGCTATGGGCGTCCCTGATGTACTTGGCGCCATATTAGCGTGCGTCCCTTGAGCGGGAGGCGAAGGGTCCGACACGTGGGGAGAGTTAGTCGGCATAACTTCCCCCTCGACAGACCCCTCTGGTGACAATTCTTTTATAGATAAAGACTGATCTTTACTGTTTAAGGTGAAATCAATACATTTAGTACACATTCTCCTATGGGGCTCCACCATGGCTTTTAAACATAATGAACAAGTATCCTCTGTTTCAGACATGTTTGTACAGACTAGCAATGAGACTAGCAAGCTTGGAAAACACTTTAAAGCAAGTTAACAAGCAATATAAAAAACGTTACTGTGCCTTTAAGAGAAACAAATTTTGACAAAATTTGAAATAACAGTGAAAAAAGGCAGTTACACTAACAAAATTTTTACAGTGTATGTAACAAGTCAGCAGAGCATTGCACCCACTTGCAAATGGATGATTAACCCCTTAATAACAAAAACAGAATAATAAATGACAAAAACGTTTTTTGTTTTTTTTCTTGTTTTTTTTTTAAACACAGTCACAACAACTGCCACAGTCTACTGTGGTTTTTTACCCTCCTCAAACACGACTTTGAAGCCTTTTGAGCCCTTCAGAGATGTCCTGTATCATGCAGAGGGAAGCTGAGTGTCTCTGTCTGTAATTTTAGCTGCACAGAAAAGCACTAAAATAGGCCCTTCCCACTCATATTGCAACAGTGGAAAGCTTCAGGAAACTGTTTCTAGGCAAAAATCAAGCCAGCCATGTGGAGAAAAAACTAGGCCCCAATAAGTTTTGTCACCAAACATATATAAAAACGATTAAACATGCCAGCAAACGTTTTATATTACACTTTTATAAGAGTATGTATCTCTGTTAATAAGCCTGATACCAGTCGCTATTAAATCACTGTATTTAGGCTTAACTTACATTAATCCGGTATCAGCAGCATTTTTCTAGCAAGTTCCATCCCTAGAAATATGTTTACTGCACATACCTTATTGCAGGAAAACCTGCACGCCATTCCCTCTCTGAAGTTACCTCACTCCTCAGAATATGTGAGAACAGCAATGGATCTTAGTTACTTCTGCTAAGATCATAGAAATCACAGGCAGATTCTTCTTCTAATGCTGCCTTTGATAAAACAGTACACTCCGGTACCATTTAAAAATAACAAACTTTTGATTGAAGTTAAAAACTAACTATAATACACCACTCTCCTCTTACTACGTCCATCTTTGTTGAGAGTTGCAAGAGAATGACTGGATATGGCAGTGAGGGGAGGAGCTATATAGCAGCTCTGCTGTGGGTGATCCTCTTGCAACTTCCTGTTGGGAAGGAGAATATCCCACAAGTAATGGATGATCCGTGGACTGGATACACTTAACAAGAGAAATAAAAATAAACCCTAAGCTAGCTACAATGTAACTATTAGTTATATTGTAGCTAGCTTAGGGTTTATTTTATAGGTAAGTATTTAGTTTTAAATAGGAATAATTTAGTTAATTATAGGATTTTTTAGTTAGATTTATTTTAATTATATTTAAGTTAGGGGGTGTTAGGGTTAGACTTAGGTTTAGGGGTTAATACATTTAGTATAGGGGCGGCGACGTTGGGGGTGGCAGATTAGGGGTTAATAAATGTAGGTAGGTGGCGGCGATGTTAGGGACGACAGATTAGGGGTTAATAATATTTAACTAATGTTTGCGAAACGGGAGTGCGGCGGTTTAGGGGTTAATATGTTTATTATAGTGGCGGCGACATTGGGGGCGGCAGATTAGGGGTTAATAAATATAATGTAGGTGTCGGCGATGTTGGGGGCAGCAGATTAGGGGTTCATAAATATAATGTAGGTGGCGGCGGTGTCCGGAGTGGCAGATTAGGGGTTAAAAATGTTCTTTTAGTGTTTTCAATGCGGGGGGGCCTCGGTTTAGGGGTTAATAGGTAGTTTATGGGTGTTAGTGTACTTTTTAGTACTTTAGTTATGAGTTTTATGTTACGGCGTTGTACCATAAAACTCTTAACTACTGACTTTTAAATGCGTTAGGACTCTTGTCGGTAGAGGGTGTACCGCTCACTTTTTGGCCTCCCAGGACAAACTCATAATATCAGCGCTATGGAAGTCCCATAGAAAAAAGACTTTACAAAGTTTACGTCGTTTTGCGGTAAGGCCAAAGAAGTGTGCGGTGACCCTAAACCTTCAAGACTCGTAATAGCAGCGGTAGTGAAAAAGCAGCGTTAGGACCTCTTAACGCTGCTTTTTTACCCTAACGCACAACTCGTAATCTAGCCGATTGTTTTTATGGAGCCCTGGCCCCACCATACAACTACTACCACACTGAAGTTAAAATCCGAAATTGCACAAATAAATAAAAAACATTTACTAAGTAAGTTCTACCTCCTCTGCAAATGAAAGTGATCTTCCGTCTGACTCAGGCACACACTGTACAAGCTTAAGTGACAAGTCTGTGTTACACTGTGCATAGTGGTTTAGTGCACACTCAGAAATCCTCTCAAATGCTTTACTCCTTGTAATAACATTTCTTTCATGTAATTAGCAAGAGTCCATGAGCTAGTGACGTATGGGATATACATTCCTACCAGGAGGGGCAAAGTTTCCCAAACCTCAAAATGCCTATAAATACACCCCTCACCACACCCACAAATCAGTTTTACAAACTTTGCCTCCTATGGAGGTGGTGAAGTAAGTTTGTGCTAGATTCTACGTTGATATGCGCTCCGCAGCAGGTTGGAGCCCGGTTTTCCTCTCAGCGTGCAGTGAATGTCAGAGGGATGTGAGGAGAGTATTGCCTGTTTGAATTCAATGATCTCCTTCTACGGGGTCTATTTCATAGGTTCTCTGTTATCGGTCGTAGAGATTCATCTCTTACCTCCCTTTTCAGATCGACGATATACTCTTATATATATACCATTACCTCTGCTGATTTTCGTTTCAGTACTGGTTTGGCTTTCTACAAACATGTAGATGAGTGTCCTGGGGTAAGTAAGTCTTATTTTCTGTGACACTCTAAGCTATGGTTGGGCACTTTTTTATTAAAGTTCTAAATATATGTATTCAAACATTTATTTGCCTTGACTCAGGATGTTCAACATTCCTTATTTTCAGACAGTCAGTTTCATATTTGGGATAATGCATTTGAATCAATCATTTTTCTTACCTTAAAAATTTGACTTTTTTTCCCTGTGGGCTGTTAGGCTCGCGGGGGCTGAAAATGCTTCATTTTATTGCGTCATTATTGGCGCTGACTTTTTTGGCGCAAAAAATCTTTTCTGTTTCCGGCGTCATACGTGTCGCCGGAAGTTGCGTCATTTTTTGACGTTCTTTTGCGCCAAAAATGTCGGCGTTCCGGATGTGGCGTCATTTTTGGCGCCAAAAGCATTTAGGCGCCAAATAATGTGGGCGTCTTATTTGGCTCTAAAAAAATATGGGCGTCGTTTTTGTCTCCACATTATTTAAGTCTCATTTCACATTGCTTCTGGTTGCTAGAAGCTTGTTCCTTGGCATTTTTTCCCATTCCTGAAACTGTCATTTAAGGAATTTGATCATTTTTGCTTTATATGTTGTTTTTTCTCTTACATATTGCAAGATGTCTCACGTTGCATCTGAGTCAGAAGATACGTCAGGAAAATCGCTGTCTGGTGCTGGAACTACCAAAGCTAAGTGTATCTGCTGTAAACTTTTGGTTGCTGTTCCTCCAGCTGTTGTTTGTATTAATTGTCATGACAAACTTGTTAATGCAGATAATATTTCCTTTAGTAAAGTACCATTACCTGTTGCAGTTCCATCAACATCTAATGTTCAGAGTGTTCCTGATAACATAAGAGATTTTGTTTGTGAATCCATCAAGAAGGCTATGTCTGTTATTCCTCCTTCTAGTAAACATAAAAAATCTTTTAAAACTTCTCTTTATGCAGATGAATTTTTAAATGAACATCATCATTCTGATTCTAATGACTCTTCTGGTTCAGAGGATTCTGTCTCAGAGGTTGATACTGATAAATCTTCATATTTATTTAAAATGGAATTTATTCGTTCTTTACTTAAAGAAGTACTAATTGCTTTAGAAATTGAGGATTCTGGTCCTCTTGATACTAAATCTAAACGTTTAGATAAGGTCTTTAAATCTCCTGTGGTTATTTCAGAAGTTTTTCCTGTTTCTGGTGCTATTTCTGAAGTAATTTCCAGAGAGTGGAATAATTTGGGTAATTCATTTACTCCTTCTAAACGTTTTAAGCAATTATATCCTGTGCCGTCTGACAGATTAGAATTTTGGGACAAAATCCCTAAAGTTGATGGGGCTATTTCTACCCTTGCTAAACGTACTACTATTCCTACGGCAGATGGTACTTCGTTTAAAGATCCTTTAGATAGGAAAATTGAATCCGTTCTAAGAAAAGCTTATCTGTGTTCAGGTAATCTTCTTAGACCTGCTATATCATTGGCTGATGTTGCTGCAGCTTCAACTTTTTGGTTGGAAACTTTAGCGCAACAAGTAACAGATCATGATTCTCATAATATTATTATTCTTCTTCAACATGCTAATAATTTTATCTGTGATGCCATTTTTGATATTATCAGAGTTGATGTCCGGTTTATGTCTCTAGCTATTTTAGCTAGAAGAGCTTTATGGCTTAAAACTTGGAATGCTGATATGTCTTCTAAATCAACTCTACTTTCCCTTTCTTTCCAGGGTAACAAATTATTTGGTTCTCAGTTGGATTCTATTATCTCAACTGTTACTGGTGGGAAAGGAACTTTTTTACCACAGGATAAAAAATCTAAGGGTAAAAACAGGGCTAATAATCGTTTTCGTTCCTTTCGTTTCAACAAAGAACAAAAGCCTGATCCTTCATCCTCAGGAGCAGTTTCAGTTTGGAAACCATCTCCAGTCTGGAATAAATCTAAGCCTTCTAGAAAAGCAAAGCCAGCTTCTAAGTCCACATGAAGGTGCGGCCCTCATTCCAGCTCAGCTGGTAGGGGGCAGGTTACGTTTTTTCAAAGAAATTTGGATCAATTCTGTTCACAATCTTTGGATTCAGAACATCGTTTCAGAAGGGTACAGAATTGGTTTCAAGATAAGACCTCCTGCAAAGAGATTTTTTCTTTCCCGTGTCCCAGTAAATCCAGTGAAAGCTCAAGCATTTCTGAAATGTGTTTCAGATCTAGAGTTGGCTGGAGTAATTATGCCAGTTCCAGTTCTGGAACAGGGGCTGGGGTTTTATTCGAATCTCTTCATTGTACCAAAGAAGGAGAATTCCTTCAGACCAGTTCTGGATCTAAAAATATTGAATCGTTATGTAAGGATACCAACATTCAAAATGTTAACTGTAAGGACTATCTTGCCTTTTGTTCAGCAAGGTCATTATATGTCCACAATAGATTTACAGGATGCATATCTGCATATTCCGATTCATCCAGATCACTATCAGTTCCTGAGATTCTCTTTCCTGGACAAGCATTACCAGTTTGTGGCTCTGCCGTTTGGCCTAGCTACAGCTCCAAGAATTTTTACAAAGGTTCTCGGTGCCCTTCTGTCTGTAATCAGAGAACAGGGTATTGTGGTATTTCCTTATTTGGACAATATCTTGGTACTTGCTCAGTCTTCACATTTAGCAGAATCTCATACGAATCGACTTGTGTTGTTTCTTCAAGATCATGGTTGGAGGATCAATTCACTAAAAAGTTCATTGATTCCTCAGACAAGGGTAACCTTTCTAGGTTTCCAGTTAGATTCAGTGTCCATGACTCTGTCTTTGACAGACAAGAGACGTCTAAAATTGATTTCAGCTTGTCGAAACCTTCAGTCACAATCATTCCCTTCGGTAGCCTTATGCATGGAAATTCTAGGTCTTATGACTGCTGCATCGGACGCGATCCCCTTTGCTCGTTTTCACATGCGACCTCTTCAGCTCTGTATGCTGAATCAATGGTGCAGGGATTACACAAAGATATCTCAATTAATATCTTTAAAACCGATTGTACGACACTCTCTGACGTGGTGGACAGATCACCATCGTTTAATTCAGGGGGCTTCTTTTGTTCTTCCGACCTGGACTGTAATTTCAACAGATGCAAGTCTTACAGGTTGGGGTGCTGTGTGGGGATCTCTGACGGCACAAGGAGTTTGGGAATCTCAGGAGGTGAGATTACCGATCAATATTTTGGAACTCCGTGCAATTTTCAGAGCTCTTCAGTCTTGGCCTCTTCTGAAGAGAGAATCGTTCATTTGTTTTCAGACAGACAATGTCACAACTGTGGCATACATCAATCATCAAGGAGGGACTCACAGTCCTCTGGCTATGAAAGAAGTATCTCGAATTCTGGTTTGGGCGGAATCCAGCTCCTGTCTAATCTCTGCGGTTCATATCCCAGGTATAGACAATTGGGAAGCGGATTATCTCAGTCGCCAAACGTTGCATCCGGGCGAATGGTCTCTTCACCCAGAGGTATTTCTTCAGATTGTTCAAATGTGGGAACTTCCAGAAATAGATCTGATGGCGTCTCATCTAAACAAGAAACTTCCCAGGTATCTGTCCAGATCCCGGGATCCTCAGGCGGAGGCAGTGGATGCATTATAACTTCCTTGGAAGTATCATCCTGCCTATATCTTTCCGCCTCTAGTTCTTCTTCCAAGAGTAATCTCCAAGATTCTGAAGGAATGTTCGTTTGTTCTGCTGGTAGCTCCGGCATGGCCTCACAGGTTTTGGTATGCGGATCTTGTCCGGATGGCCTCTTGCCATCCGTGGACTCTTCCGTTAAGACCAGACCTTCTGTCGCAAGGTCCTTTTTTCCATCAGGATCTCAAATCCTTAAATTTAAAGGTATGGAGATTGAACGCTTGATTCTTGGTCAAAGAGGTTTCTCTGACTCTGTGATTAATACTATGTTACAGGCTCGTAAATCTGTATCTAGAGAGATATATTATAGAGTCTGGAAGACTTATATTTCTTGGTGTCTTTCTCATCATTTTTCTTGGCATTCTTTTAGAATTCCGAGAATTTTACAGTTTCTTCAGGATGGTTTAGATAAAGGTTTGTCCGCAAGTTCTTTGAAAGGACAAATCTCTGCTCTTTCTGTTCTTTTTCACAGAAAGATTGCTAATCTTCCTGATATTCTTTGTTTTGTACAAGCTTTGGTTCGTATAAAACCTGTCATTAAGTCAATTTCTCCTCCTTGGAGTTTGAATTTGGTTCTGGGGCTCTTCAAGCTCCTCCTTTTGAACCCATGCATTCATTGGACATTAAATTACTTTCTTGGAAAGTTTTGTTCCTTTTGGCGATCTCTTCTGCCAGAAGAGTCTCTGAATTATCTGCTCTTTCTTGTGAGTCTCCTTTTCTGATTTTTCATCAGAATAAGGCGGTGTTGCGAACTTCTTTTGAATTTTTACCTAAGGTTGTGAATTCCAACAACATTAGTAGAGAAATTGTGGTTCCCTCATTATGTCCTAATCCTAAGAATTCTAAGGAGAAATCGTTGCATTCTTTGGATGTTGTTAGAGCTTTGAAATATTATGTTGAAGCTACTAAGTCTTTCCGAAATACTTCTAGTCTATTTGTTATCTTTTCCGGTTCTAGAAAAGGCCAGAAAGCTTCTGCCATTTCTTTGGCATCTTGGTTGAAATCTTTAATTCATCATGCCTATGTCGAGTCGGGTAAAACTCCGCCTCAAAGGATTACAGTTCATTCTACTAGGTCAGTTTCTACTTCCTGGGCGTTTAGGAATGAAGCTTCGGTTGATCAGATTTGCAAAGCAGCAACTTGGTCCTCTTTGCATACTTTTACTAAATTCTACCATTTTGATGTATTTTCTTCTTCTGAAGCAGTTTTTGGTAGAAAAGTACTTCAGGCAGCGGTTTCAGTTTGAATCTTCTGTTTATGTTTTCATTAAACTTTATTTTGGGTGTGGATTATTTTCAGCAGGAATTGCCTGTCTTTATTTTATCCCTCCCTCTCTAGTGACTCTTGCGTGGAAAGATCCACATCTTGGGTAGTCATTATCCCATACGTCACTAGCTCATGGACTCTTGCTAATTACATGAAAGAAAACATAATTTATGTAAGAACTTACCTGATAAATTCATTTCTTTCATATTAGCAAGAGTCCATGAGGCCCACCCTTTTTGTGGTGGTTATGATTTTTTTGTATAAAGCACAATTATTCCAATTCCTTATTTTATATGCTTTCGCACTTTTTTCTTATCACCCCACTTCTTGGCTATTCGTTAAACTGATTTGTGGGTGTGGTGAGGGGTGTATTTATAGGCATTTTGAGGTTTGGGAAACTTTGCCCCTCCTGGTAGGAATGTATATCCCATACGTCACTAGCTCATGGACTCTTGCTAATATGAAAGAAATGAATTTATCAGGTAAGTTCTTACATAAATTATGTTTTCTCACGCTCAATAGCACTCTGCTGTAGTACCCTCTGGTGGCTGCCAACATTTTTTAATTTTTTTTAAATAATAGTTGTTCTTGCCTCATGGGGCCCCCTGGCCTATTGGGCCCCTGGCAGGAGTCACCCCTGTCACCGGCCCTGACTCCACATATAAAAGGGGTACCTTGCATTCAATCTTCAGTGTTTGGCGGAGATCGCATGAAGAGGAGCCTCCACACCGATGAGGACCGCCGATGCTGAAGAGGACCACTGCTCTGGATCCGTGCATCGGGGAAGACCGCTCCGCACCTCTGGGAAGAAGATAGAAGATGGTCTTGCGATGGATGAAGATGGAGCCACATGGATGAACACCTTCATCGCCGGACTTCAGGAACAGTGAGTACCTATTTCGGGGTTAGAATTAGTTGTTGTTTTTTTGGAGTATTTTTTTTTTTTTAGATTAGGGATTTTTTATTTTAATGGGCAATGCAATAGGTGGTTTAGTTTTTTTTTTAGAGTTAGTTTTTTTATTTTTGGGGGTTGGTTGGGTGGGGGGGTTTACTGTTAGGGGGTGCTTTGTAATTTTTTTTAGGTAACATTGCTGTTTAACTTATGGCAATGCCCTACAAAAGGCCCTTTTAAGGGCTATTGGTAGTTAAGTGTCAGATTAGGGGGTGTTTTTATTTTGGGGTGGCTTTTTTGTTTTTATAGGGGTATTAGATTAGGTTTAATTTTATTATTTTGGAAAATTTGGTTATTATTTTTTGTAATCTTAGATTTTATTTTTCGTAATTTTAGTGTTTTTTTTAGTAATGTAAGTTTTTTTTTAATTTTTTCGTAGTGTTAAGATTTTTTAATTTTGTAATTTAGGTTTTTTATTTTTACTTTTTTTTTGTTTTTAATATAGTAATGTTAGGTTTTTGTATAGTTTAAGCTTAGTTTTTTTATATTTCACAGGTAAGTTTTTATTTATTTGAAGGTAGTTATATTGTAAGTTTAATTTAAAGTTAGGGGGTGTTAGGTTTAGGCGTTAATAGTTCAATTTAGTTTGTTGTGATGTGGGGGGCAGCGGCTTATGGGTTAATAGGTTTAGTTTAGTATTAGCAATGTCGGGGGCTGGTGGTTTAGAGGTTAATAGCTTTATTATAGTAGTTGCGAAATGGGGGGCCGGCGGTTTAGTGGTTAATAGCTTTATTTTAGTGTTGGCGATGTTGGGGGCTGGTGGTTTAGGGGTTAATAGCTTTATTTTAATGTTGGCAATGTGGGGAGTCTGTGGTTTAGGGGTTAATAGGTTTATTTAGTGTTGCCGATGTTGGGGGGTGGCGGTTTAGGTTTCAATAACTTTATTTAGTGTTGGTGATGCCGGGGAAGGGGCCGCGGCGGCTTAGGGGTATTTAGACTAGGGTTTTATGTTAGGGTATTATGTTTTAACGTAACCTTCTTGTCCCCATAGACATCTATGGGGATTGCGTTATAGCGATCGCCATTCTGCGATCTCAGGTGTTAGTTTTTTTCTAACACTTTCTCTCCATTGATGTCTATGGGGGAAAATGTGCACGAGCAGGTTGTCAGGCCTTGGCTTTTGTGCGGTATGGAGCTTAACGCACCATAACGCACAACTCAAGTAGATTTTTCTGTAACTTGTAATTGCTGTGTTTTGGAAAGTACTGCTAAATATTTAGCGTTATTTACGCACCGGATTTAGCGCAAAACTTGTAATCTGGGTGAATATGAGCACAGCCCAGCGAGCGCTCAAAGCTTACTTGTAGCGCAATTAACCCTCAAGCTGAATTGTTAATTTGCGCTTCTCTCATAATCTGGCCTGTAATAAGTACAAACTTCACATTTTTTTTCTGGTGAAATTTCAATACAAATTAATAACTGATTTGCTATGAATTTAAATGTGATTTAGCAATGCATTTTCTGTTATATCTCATTTATTTGTTTTATACTATTTTTTAAACTATGATTTTTGTGAACTTTATTGTAATGTAAACATCTCCTTTACATACGTAAATGCTGAGAACAATCTTTTGCTAGACACGCTGTTTTCTAAACTGCCTTTAGAGAATTTAGAGAATTGTGAGATTTATTACAGTATCTTGTAATTGCTGAGATCTTTAAATAATCTGGCCCATAGATCCAGAAAATAAAAGATTTTGATTCTGGTCTCAGCTTTTAAACATAAAAAAGCAGGGAGCAATTTTAAATTATGTAAAATAAAAAAGGGAACTAAAGTAAAATAGGGCGTTTGGCAACACAAATAATAATATGCTTTTGCTTATCTGTACACTTATCTGTCTCAATCTGTACCAGAAATATTGCTAACGTTCTATTTTCTTTCTGTTATTTACAGAAGCCTTGTTCCCACGCGTTTCGCTTTGGATGATTTCCTTCATCTTGCTTCTGATAATTTTGGTCTCTCTCTTAGCTGTGGCATCCTGGGCCTATTGTAGATTTAAAAGAGAAAAAGGTAACAATAAGGAACTGAACATACAACTAGATAACAGAGAGTCTTTAGGAAACCATAAACTATAAACTAGGTAGGTTAATATCCAAATCAGTGGACTTCAATTAATATTAAAGGGACATAAAAGTCCCTTTTCAGCTAAATAGTTATCAAACAGTGTATGGTTTTTTAAAAGATAAAACTACTTAACCCACCTAAAAACACCAGTGTTATTAATTTTTTTAGGATAAGCGGCAGTTGTGTTCTCAGACGATAATGATTTGAAACAAAGTAATGCATGGAAGTGGTCATTTTGTTAGCAGTGGTAAATGCCAGAGAAAAGTGGAGCCTTTAGCCCTTTCAAAGGTAGAAACAGTGGTATTTCTACATAGGTATTTTTTTAATCAAATCATATAACTTCCAACATTTTTGGATAAGTATTAGGGACTCAGGAGGTTGAGGGGGCCGTTGCCCACAATGTAGTGTGTGGGGCTGTGTTGGGAGGGGATTGGTAACACATGGATAGTGGGCAGGATTGTGGGTTTGTCTGTGTAGTCAATGGGTGTGTCAAGTTAATCTGTGGGAGGGGCCAAGAACAATTCTGCAAATGGGGCATATGGCTGTCTCAAAGAGACAGCAGGATTAAGCTAAACTTTCCCTTTCAAATAGGGGCAGTTTTGAAGTCTGAAATAATACTTTATAATGAGAAAAGGCTGTGAGATCCCCTTGCGTCATCATAGCTAAAGGTAGACAGGAGTTAACCATGTGAGAGCATAATAAACTAGACATAAGTGTGCAATTTGAATACTACTTTTTTGTTATTTCAGAAAGAGATCTAAGAATAAAGAACAATCAGCTGGGTAAGTTGCTATATGTATATAAGGTAATGAGAGAAGTATCCTACCCACTACAACTTCTATAAAAATAGTGTCTTTGCATACGCTAAATGCATTGATACCAGTTATTCCATGGTTTCAGACTTGTCCCAAATAAAGAGTCTGTTTGTGTATCTATTTCTACTCTCCTATTTGTATTTAAGTTTTTTAAAATATACTTTTAATCACCTAGACCTGACCCAGAAAACAAGCCATGAATTGGAATGGCCCAGCCTTCTCCACTAACTCAGATGCACCCACTAAACCACACTCACACTTGTCATCAATCCAACTGACCCCAATGAACCACCTCTAAATCTGCCCCCCCATGGACCACCACTAAATTCAGACTAACTCACCACCCATGAACCACCTTTACATCTAGACCAACTGACCCCCCATGAATTACCTCTAAACCCAGACCAACTGTCCCTTCTCTTAATAGACCTAGTTTAAATCATGGCCACCTTTAAATCCAGACCAATTGTCCCTCCTCTTAATAGACATCCTCTAAACCCTGACCACCTCTAAATCCAGATCAACTGACACCCACATAGGTCACTTCTAAATCCAAAACACCTGACCACCCGGTGAACCACCTCTAAATTCAGACCAACTGACTTCCTCCTGGATGACATCTAAATCCAGACCACATGACCACCTGATGAACCACCTATAAATCAAGTCCAACTGATTACCTCATGGATAATCTATAAATCCAGACCAACTCACCCCCCTCCATGAACTAACTCTAGATCCACATCAACTGCCCTCCATGTACCACCTCTAAATCCAAACCAACTGCCCACTCATATACAACCTCTAAATCCAAAGCAAATGACCCCACCCTGGATCACCTCTATATCCAGGTCAACTGACTCACCTGCTATGGACCACTTTTAAATCCAGAGCAAGTGAACCACTAGAGACTACCCAAATGCAAAAACTAACTTACTCCCCATTGACCAATAATAACAAAGCATATCTTCTAATTTGCTGTAAAACATCAAATCTTAATTGCTGATATTTGTAAAGGTGAATTGATTGCACAATTCAGAATAAAATATAACTCACATTTTGTTAGTTACCTGGTTTACAATTATATATATATATATATATATATATATATATATATATATATATATATATATATATATATATATATATAAACAGAAGCCCAGTCAAGTTGGGATGTTTTTTGACTGATTGCCTGTTAAAATGGATTAAAGCCTTTTATCTTTTGGAAAAGACCGGAGAGTGAAGCGTTTTTCTTCCCCTTGGTGGGTGGATTGCTACTATATATATATATATATATATATATATATATATATATATATATATATATTTATACATGTATATCATACATGTATACCCATATAAGCACATATATACACATGTATTATATATATATATATATATATATATATATATATACAGTGTATATATATATATATATATATATATATATATATATATATATATATATATATATATAGAGTAAGGGAAAAATATTTGATCCCCTTCTTGACCCTTTGCAAAACATGACTTAGTACTTGGTGGCAAAACCCTTGTTGGCAATCACAGAGGTCAGACGTTTCTTGTAGTTGGCCACCCGGTTTGCACACATCTCTTTGCAGATCCTCTCCAAGTCATTAAGGTTTTGAGGATGACGTTTGGCAACTTCAACCTTCAGCTCCCTCCACAAATTTCCTATGGGATTAAGATCTGGAGACTGGCTAGGCCACTCCAGGACCTTAATGTGCTTCTTCTTGAGCCACTCCTTTGTTGCCATGTGTTTTGGGTCATTGTCATGCTGAAATACCCATCCTTGACCCATTTTCAATGCCCTGGCTGAGGGAAGATTTGACGGTACATGGCCCCGTCCATCCTCCCTTTGATGCGGTGAAGTTGTCCTGTCCCATTAGCAGAAAAACACAGCCAAAGCATAATGTTTCCTCCTCCATGTTTGATGGTGGGGATGGTGTTCTTGGGGTCATAGACAGCATTCCTCCTCCTCCAAACACGGCAAGTTGAGTTGATGTTAAAGAGCTCGATTTTGGTCTCATCTGACCACAACACTTTTACCCAGTTCTCCTCTGAATCATTCAGATGTTCATTGGCAAACTTCAGACGGACCTGTACATGTGCTTTCATGAGCAGGGGGACCTTGCGGGCGCTGCAGGATTTCAGTCCTTCACAGCGTAGTGCGTTACCAATTGTTTTCTTGGTGACTATGGTCTCAGCTGCCTTGAGATCATTAACAAGAAACTCCCGTGTAGTTCTGGGCTGATTCCTCACCGTTCTCATGATCATTGAAACTCCACAAGGTGAGATATTGCATGGAGCCCTAGACCGAGGGAGATTTGACAGTTATTTTGTGTTTCCTCCATTTGCGAATAATCTCACCAACATTTGTCACCTTCTCACCAAGCTGATTGGCAATGGTCTTGTAGCCCATTACAGCCTTGTGTAGGTCTATAATCTTGTCCCTGACATCCTTGGACAGCTCTTTGGTCTTGGCCATGGTGGAGAATTTGGAATCTGATTGATTGATTGCTTCTGTGGACAGGTGTCTTTTATACAGGTAACAAGATGAGATTAGGAGCACTCCCTTTAAGAGAGTGCTCCTAATCTCAGCTCATTACTTGTATAAATGATACCTGGGAACCAAAAATCTTGCTGATTGATAGGGGATCAAATACTTATTTCACTCATTAAAATGCAAATCAATTTATAACTTTTTTTTAAATGTGTTTTTCTGGATTTTTTGTTGTTATTCTGTCTCTCACTTTTCAAATAAACCTACCATTAAAATTATAGATTGAACATTTCTCTGTCAGTGGGCAAACGTACAAAATCAGCAGGGGATTAAATAATTTTTCCCCTCACTGTATATATATATATATTTATATATATATATATATATATATATATATATATATATATATATATATATATATATATATATATATATATATATATATATATACATACATACATACACACACACACACACTGGGGTGGAAAAATATCACTATGGTTATAGTCAGGGTTTAAAAGCTACTAGCACAGAGGGAAAAGGATAGTAGTCCACTCAATGTTAAAGGGACACTGAACCCAAATTTTTTCTTTCGTGATTCAGATAGAGCACGACATTTTAAGCAACTTTATAATTTACTCCTATTATCAATTTTTCTTTGTTCTCTTGCCATCTTTATTTGAAAAACATAATTTATGTAAGAACTTACCTGATAAATTCATTTCTTTCATATTAGCAAGAGTCCATGAGCTAGTGACGTATGGGATATACATTCCTAACAGGAGGGGCAAAGTTTCCCAAACCTCAAAATGCCTATAAATACACCCCTCACCACACCCACAATTCAGTTTAACGAATAGCCAAGAAGTGGGGTGATAAGAAAGGAGCGAAAGCATTGGAATAATTGTGCTTTATACAAAAAAACCATAACCACCACAAAAAAGGGTGGGTCTCATGGACTCTTGCTAATATGAAAGAAATGAATTTATCAGGTAAGTTCCTACATAAATTATGTTTTTTTCATGTAATTAGCAAGAGTCTATGAGCTAGTGACGTATGGGATAATAAATACCCAAGATGTGGAACTTCCACGCAAGAGTCACTAGAGAGGGAGGGATAAAATAAAGACAGCCAATTCCGCTGAAAAATAATAATCCACAACCCAAAACAAAAGTTTTAATCTTAATAATGAAACAAACTGAAATTATAAGCAGAAGAAACAAACTGAAACATCTGCCTGAAGTACTTTTCTACCAAAAACTGCTTCAGAAGAAGAAAACACATCAAAATGGTAGAATTTAGTAAAAGTATGCAAAGAAGACCAAGTTGCTGCTTTGCAAATCTGATCAACAGAAGCTTCATTCCTAAACGCCCAGGAAGTAGAAACTGACCTAGTAGAATGAGCCGTAATTCTTTGAGGCGGGGATTTACCAGACTCCACATAAGCATGATGAATTAAAGACTTTAACCACGACGCCAAAGAAATGGCAGAGGCCTTCTGACCTTTTCTGGGCCCAGAAAAGATAACAAATAGACTAGAAGTCTTTCTAAAATCTTTAGTAACTTCAACATAATATTTCAAAGCTCTTACTACATCCAAAGAATGTAAAGATCTCTCCTTTGAATTTGTAGGATTAGGACACAATGAAGGAACAACAATTTCTCTACTAATGTTGTTAGAATTCACAACCTTAGGTAAAAATTTAAAAGAAGTCCGCAACACTGCCTTATCCTGATGAAAAATCAGAAAAGGAGATTCACAAGAAAGAGCAGATAACTCAGAAACTCTTCTAGCAGAAGAGATGGCCAAAAGGAACAGAACTTTCCAAGAAAGTAATTTAATGTCCAGAGAATGCATAGGTTCAAACGGAGGGGCTTGTAAAGCCCTCAGAACCAAATTAAGACTCCAAGGAGGAGAGATTGATTTAATGACAGGTTTGATACGAACCAAAGCCTGTACAAAACAATGAATATCAGGAAGATTAGCAATCTTTCTGTGAAAAAGAACAGAAAGAGCAGAGATTTGTCCTTTCAAGGAACTTGCAGACAAACCTTTATCCAAACCATCCTGAAGAAACTGTAAAATTCTAGGAATTCTAAAAGAATGCCAAGAGAATTTATGAGAAGAACACCAAGAAATGTAAGTCTTCCAGACTCGATAATAAATCCTTCTAGACACAGATTTACGAGCCTGTAACATAGTATTAATTACTGAGTCAGAGAAACCTCTATGACTAAGAATCAAGCGTTCAATTTCCATACCTTCAAATTTAATGATTTGAGATCCTGATGGAAAAAAAGGGCCTTGAGATAGAAGGTCTGGTCTTAACGGAAGAGTCCAAGGTTGGCAACTGGCCATCCGAATGAGATCCGCATACCAAAACCTGTGAGGCCATGCTGGAGCCACCAGCAGTACAAACGAACGTTCCATTAGAATTTTGGAAATCACTTTTGGAAGAAGAACTAGAGGCGGAAAGATATAGGCAGGATGATAATTCCAAGGAAGTGACAACGCGTCCACTGCCTCCGCCTGAGGATCCCTGGATCTGGACAGATACCTGGGAAGTTTCTTGTTTAGATGAGAGGCCATCAGATCTATTTCTGGAAGTCCCCAGATTTGAACAATCTTAAGAAATACCTCTGGGTGAAGGGACCATTCGCCCGGATGTAACGTCTGGCGACTGAGATAATCCGCTTCCCAATTGTCTACACCTGGGATGTGAACCGCAGAGATTAGACAGGAGCTGGATTCCGCCCATACAAGTATCCGAGATACTTCTTTCATAGCCTGAGGACTGTGAGTCCCACCCTGATGATTGACATATGCCACGGTTGTGACATTGTCTGTCTGAAAACAAATAAACGATTCTCTCTTCAGAAGAGGCCAGAACTGATTGGTAATCTCCCCTCCTGAGATTCCCAAACCCCCTGCGCTGTCAGAGATCCCCATACAGCTCCCCAACCTGATAGACTCGCATCTGTTGAGATCACAGTCCAGGTTGGACGAACAAAAGAAGCCCCTTGAACTAAACGATGGTGATCTATCCACCACGTCAGAGAGTGTCGTACATTGGGATTTAAGGATATTAATTGTGATATCTTTGTAAAATCCCTGCACCATTGGTTCAGCATACAAAGCTGAAGAGGTCTCATGTGAAAACGAGCAAAGGGGATCTCGTCCGATGCAGCAGTCATGAGACCTAGAATTTCCATGCATAAAGCTACCGAAGGGAATGATTGAGACTTACCCCAGGACACTCATCTACATATAGTAGATAGCCAAACCAGTACTGAAACGAGAATCAGTAGAGGTAATGGTACATAAGAGTATATCGTCGATCTGAAAAGGGAGGTAAGAGATAAATCTCTACGACCGATAACAGAGAACCTATGAAATAGATCCCGTAGAAGGAGACCATTGAATTCAAATAGGCAATACTCTCTTCACATCCCTCTGACATTCACTGCACACTGAGAGGAAAACCGGGCTCCAGCCTGCTGCGAAGCGCATATCAACGTAGAATCTAGCACAAACTTACTTCACCACCTCCACGGGAGGCAAAGTTTGTAAAACTGAATTGTGGGTGTGGTGAGGGGTGTATTTATAGGCATTTTGAGGTTTGGGAAACTTTGCCCCTCCTGGTAGGAATGTATATCCCATACATCACTAGCTCATGGACTCTTGCTAATTACATGAAAGAAAAGAAGGCATCTAAACTTTTTGTTTGGTTCAGTACTCTGGACAGCACTTTTTTTATTGGTGGATGAATTTATCCACCAATCAGCAAGAACAACCCAGGTTGTTCACCAAAAATGGGCCGGCATCTAAACTTACATTCTTGCATTTCAAATAAAGATACCAAGAGAATGAAGAAAATTTGATAATAGGAGTAAATTAGAAAGTTGCTTAAAATGTCATGCTCTATCTGAATCACGAAAGAAAAAAATTTGGGTTCAGTGTCCCTTTAAACATAGGAAAAAGTCAAATATCTTTAATCATCCAGTGCAATTTCTAAGTCGACACCTGGAAATTTTAAGCCCTGTATGTGTGTGTGTGTATATATATATATATATATATATATATATATATATATATATATATATATATATATATATATATATATATATATATATACACACACACACATACAGGCTTAAAATTTCCAGGTGTCGACTTAGAAATTGCACTGGATGATTAAAGATATTTGACTTTTTCCTATGTTTAAAGGGACACTGAACCCAAATTTTTTTCTTTCGTGATTCAGATAGAGCATGACATTCATTTTAAGCAACTTTCTAATTTACTCCTATTATCAAATTTTCTTCATTCTCTTGGTATCTTTATTTGAAATGCAAGAATGTAAGTTTAGATGCCGGCCCATTTTTGGTGAACAACCTGGGTTGTTCTTGCTGATTGGTGGATAAATTCATCCACCAATAAAAAAAGTGCTGTCCAGAGTACTGAACCAAACAAAAAGTTTAGATGCCTTCTTTTCTTTCATGTAATTACAAGAGTCCATGAGCTAGTGATGTATGGGATATCATTCCTACCAGGAGGGCAAAGTTTCCCAAACCTCAAAATGCCTATAAATACACCCCTCACCACACCCACAATTCAGTTTTTACAAACTTTGCCTCCCGTGGAGGTGGTGAAGTAAGTTTGTGCTAGATTCTACGTTGATATGCGCTTCGCAGCAGGCTGGAGCCCGGTTTTCCTCTCAGTGTGCAGTGAATGTCAGAGGGATGTGAAGAGAGTATTGCCTATTTGAATTCAATGGTCTCCTCTACGGGATCTATTTCATAGGTTCTCTGTTATCGGTCGTAGAGATTCATCTCTTACCTCCCTTTTCAGATCGACGATATACTCTTAGTACCATTACCTCTACTGATTCTCGTTTCAGTACTGGTTTGGCTATCTACTATTGTAGATGAGTGTCCTGGGGTAAGTCTCAATCATTCCCTCGGTAGCTTTATGCATGGAAATTCTAGGTCTCATGACTGCTGCATCGGCGAGATCCCTCTTTGCTCGTTTTCACATGAGACCTCTTCAGCTTTGTATGCTGAACCAATGGTGCAGGATTTACAAAGATATCACAATTAATATCCTTAAATCCCAATGTACGACACTCTCTGACGTGTGGATAGATCACCATCGTTTAGTTCAAGGGGCTTCTTTTGTTCGTCCAACCTGGACTGTGATCTCAACAGATGCGAGTCTATCAGGTTGGGGAGCTGTATGGGGATCTCTGACAGCGCAGGGGTTTGGGAATCTCAGGAGGGAGATTACCAATCAGTTCTGGCCTCTCTGAAGAGAGAAATCGTTTATTTGTTTTCAGACAGACAATGTCACAACCGTGGCATATGTCAATCATCAGGGTGGGACTCACAGTCCTCAGCTATGAAAGAAGTATCTCGGATACTTGTATGGGCGGAATCCAGCTCCTGTCTAATCTCTGCGTTCACATCCCAGGTGTAGACAATTGGGAAGCGGATTATCTCAGTCGCCAGACGTTACATCCGGGCGAATGGTCCCTTCACCCAGAGGTATTTCTTAAGATTGTTCAAATCTGGGGACTTCCAGAAATAATCTGATGGCCTCTCATCTAAACAAGAAACTTCCCAGGTATCTGTCCAGATCCAGGGATCCTCAGGCGAGGCAGTGGACGCGTTGTCACTTCCTTGGAATTATCATCCTGCCTATATCTTTCCGCCTCTAGTTCTTCTTCCAAAAGTGATTTCCAAAATTCTAATGGAACGTTCGTTTGTACTGCTGTGGCTCCAGCATGGCCTCACAGGTTTTGGTATGCGGATCTCATTCGGATGGCCAGTTGCCAACCTTGGACTCTTCCGTTAAGACCAGACCTTCTATTCAAGGCCCTTTTTTTCCATCAGGATCTCAAATCATTAAATTTGAAGGTATGGAAATTGAACGCTTGATTCTTAGTCAAAGAGGTTTCTCTGACTCAGTAATTAATACTATGTTACAGGCTCGTAAATCTGTGTCTAGAAGGATTATTATCGAGTCTGGAAGACTTACATTTCTTGGTGTTCTTCTCATAAATTCTCTTGGCATTCTTTTAGAATTCCTAATTTTACAGTTTCTTCAGGATGGTTTGGATAAAGGTTTGTCTGCAAGTTCCTTGAAAGGACAAATCTCTGCTCTTCTGTTCTTTTTCACAGAAAGATTGCTAATCTTCCTGATATTCATTGTTTTGTACAGGCTTTGGTTCGTATCAAACCTGTCATTAAATCAATCTCTCCTCCTTGGAGTCTTAATTTGGTTCTGAGGGCTTTACAAGCCCCTCCGTTGAACCTATGCATTCTCTGGACATTAAATTACTTTCTTGGAAAGTTCTGTTCCTTTTGGCCATCTCTTCTGCTAGAAGAGTTTCTGAGTTATCTGCTCTTTCTTGTGAATCTCCTTTCTGATTTTTCATCAGGATAAGGCAGTGTTGCGGACTTCTTTTAAATTTTACCTAAGTGTTGAATTCTAACAACATTAGTAGAGAAATTGTTGTTCCTTCATTGTGTCCTAATCCTACAAATTCAAAGGAGAGATCTTTACATTCTTTGGATGTAGTAAGAGCTTTGAAAATATTATGTTGAAGTTACAAAGATTTTAGAAAGACTTCTAGTCTATTTGTTATCTTTTCTGGGCCCAGAAAAGGTCAGAAGGCCTCTGCCATTTCTTTGGCGTCGTGGTTAAAGTCTTTAATTCATCATGCTTATGTGGAGTCTGGTAAATCCCCGCCTCAAAGAATTACGGCTCATTCTACTAGTCATTTTCTACTTCCTGGGCGTTTAGGAATGAAGCTTCTGTTGATCAGATTTGCAAAGCAGCAACTTGGTCTTCTTTGCATACTTTTACTAAATTCTACCTTTTGATGTGTTTTCTTCTTCTGAAGCAGTTTTTGGTAGAAAAGTACTTCAGGCAGATGTTTCAGTTTGTTTCTTCTGCTTATAATTTCAGTTTGTTTCATTATTAAGATTAAAACTTTTGTTTTGGGTTGTGGATTATTATTTTTCAGCGGAATTGGCTGTCTTTATTTTATCCCTCCCTCTCTAGTGACTCTTGCGTGGAAGTTCCACATCTTGGGTATTTATTATCCATACGTCACTAGCTCATAGACTCTTGCAATTACATGAAAAAAACATAATTATGTAGGAACTTACCTGATAAATTCATTTCTTTCATATTAGCAAGAGTCCATGAGACCCACCCTTTTTTGTGGTGTTATGGTTTTTTTGTATAAAGCACAATTATTCCAATGCTTTCGCTCCTTTCTTATCACCCCACTTCTTGGCTATTCGTTAAACTGAATTGTGGGTGTGGTGAGGGGTGTATTTATAGGCATTTTGAGGTTTGGGAAACTTTGCCCCTCCTGTTAGGAATGTATATCCCATACGTCACTAGCTCATGGACTCTTGCTAATATGAAAGAAATGAATTTATCAGGTAAGTTCTTACATAAATTATGTTTTTCAAATAAAGATGGCAAGAGAACAAAGAAAAATTGATAATAGGATAAATTATAAAGTTGCTTAAAATGTCGTGCTCTATCTGAATCACGAAAGAAAAAATTTGGGTTCAGTGTCCCTTTAACATTGAGTGGACTACTATCCTTTTCCCTCTGTGCTAGTAGCTTTTAAACCCTGACTAAAACCATAGTGATATTTTTCCACCCCAGTGTGTGTGTGTGTGTATGTATGTATGTATATATATATATATATAATATATATAATATATAATATATATATATTTATATATATAATATATATATATATATATAAAATAAATATATATATACAGTGTGAGGGGAAAAATTATTTAATCCCTGCTGATTTGTACGTTTGCCCACTGACAGAGAAATGTTCAATCTATAATTTTAATGGTAGGTTTTATTTGAAAAGTGAGAGACAGAATAACACAAAAAATCCAGAAAAACACATTTAAAAAAAAGTTATAAATTGATTTGCATTTTAATGATGAAATAAGTATTTGATCCCCTATCAATCAGCAAGATTTTTGGTTCCCAGGTATCATTTATACAAGTAATGAGCTGAGATTAGGAGCACTCTCTTAAAGGGAGTGCTCCTAATCTCATCTTGTTACCTGTATAAAAGACACCTGTCCACAGAAGCAATCAATCAATCAGATTCCAAATTCTCCACCATGGCCAAGACCAAGAGCTGTCCAAGGATGTCAGGGACAAGATATAGACCTACACAAGGCTGTAATGGGCTACAAGACCATTGCCAATCAGCTTGGTGAGAAGGGACAAATGTTGGTGAGATTATTCGCAAATGGAGGAAACACAAAATAACTGTCAAATCTCCCTCGGTCTAGGGCCCATGCAATATCTCACCTTGTGGAGTTTCAATGATCATGAGAACGGTGAGGAATCAGCCCAGAACTACACGGGAGTTTCTTGTTAATGATCTCAAGGCAGCTGAGACCATAGTCACCAAGAAAACAATTGGTAACGCACTACGCTGTGAAGGACTGAAATCCTGCAGCGCCCGCAAGGTCCCCTGCTCATGAAAGCACATGTACAGGTCCGTCTGAAGTTTGCCAATGAACATCTGAATGATTCAGAGGAGAACTGGGTAAAAGTGTTGTGGTCAGATGAGACCAAAATCGAGCTCTTTAACATCAACTCAACTTGCCGTGTTTGGAGGAGGAGGAATGCTGTCTATGACCCCAAGAACACCATCCCCACCATCAAACATGGAGGAGGAAACATTATGCTTTGGCTGTGTTTTTCTGCTAATGGGACAGGACAACTTCACCGCATCAAAGGGAGGATGGACGGGGCCATGTACCGTCAAATCTTCCCTCAGCCAGGGCATTGAAAATGGTCAAGGATGGGTATTTCAGCATGACAATGACCCAAAAACACATGGCAACAAAGGAGTGGCTCAAGAAGAAGCACATTAAGGTCCTGGAGTGGCCTAGCCAGTCTCCAGATCTTAATCCCATAGGAAATTTGTGGAGGGAGCTGAAGGTTGAAGTTGCCAAACGTCATCCTCAAAACCTTAATGACTTGGAGAGGATCTGCAAAAGATGTGTGCAAACCGGGTGGCCAACTACAAGAAACGTCTGACCTCTGTGATTGCCAACAAGGGTTTTGCCACCAAGTACTAAGTCATGTTTTGCAAAGGGTCAAGAAGGGGATCAAATATTTTTCCCTTACTCTAAATATATATATATATATATATATATATATATATATATATATATATATATACACTGTATATATATATATAATATATATATATATAATACATGTGTATATATGTGCTTATATGGGTATACATGTATGATATACATGTATAAATATATATATATAAATATATATATATATATATATATATATATATATAGCAATCCACCCACCAAGGGGAAGAAAAACGCTTCACTCTCCGGTCTTTTCCAAAAGATAAAAGGCTTTAATCCATTTAACAGGCAATCAGTCAAAAAACATCCCAACTTGACTGGGCTTCTGTTTATATATATATATATATATATATATATAATATATATATATATAATATATATATATATATATATAATTGTAAACCAGGTAACTAACAAAATGTGAGTTATATTTTATTCTGAATTGTGCAATCAATTCACCTTTACAAATATCAGCAATTAAGATTTGATGTTTTACAGCAAATTAGAAGATATGCTTTGTTATTATTGGTCAATGGGGAGTAAGGTAGTTTTTGCATTTGGGTAGTCTCTAGTGGTTCACTTGCTCTGGATTTAAAAGCGGTCCATAGCAGGTGAGTCAGTTGACCTGGATATCGAGGTGATCCAGGGTGGGGTCATTTGCTTTGGATTTAGAGGTTGTATATGAGTGGGCAGTTGGTTTGGATTTAGAGGTGGTACATGGAGGGCAGTTGATGTGGATCTAGAGTTAGTTCATGGAGGGGGGTGAGTTGGTCTGGATTTATAGATTATCCATGAGGTAATCAGTTGGACTTGATTTATAGGTGGTTCATCAGGTGATCATGTGGTCTGGATTTAGATGTCATCCAGGAGGGAGTCAGTTGGTCTGAATTTAGAGGTGGTTCACCGGTGGTCAGGTGTTTTGGATTTAGAAGTGACCTATGTGGGTGTCAGTTGATCTGGATTTAGAGGTGGTCAGGGTTTAGAGGATGTCTATTAAGAGGAGGGACAATTGGTCTGGATTTAAAGGTGGCCATGATTTAAACTAGGTCTATTAAGAGAAGGGACAGTTGGTCTGGGTTTAGAGGTAATTCATGGGGGTCAGTTGGTCTAGATGTAAAGGTGGTTCATGGGTGGTGAGTTAGTCTGAATTTAGTGGTGGTCCATGGGGGGGCAGATTTAGAGGTGGTTCATTGGGTCAGTTGGATTGATGACAAGTGTGAGTGTGGTTTAGTGGGTGCATCTGAGTTAGTGGAGAAGGCTGGGCCATTCCAATTCATGGCTTGTTTTCTGGGTCAGGTCTAGGTGATTAAAAGTATATTTTAAAAAACTTAAATACAAATAGAAGAGTAGAAATAGATACACAAACAGACTCTTTATTTGGGACAAGTCTGAAACCATGGAATAACTGGTATCAATGCATTTAGCGTATGCAAAGACACTCTATTTTTATAGAAGTTGTAGTGGGTAGGATACTTCTCTCATTACCTTATATACATATAGCAACTTACCCAGCTGATTGTTCTTTATTCTTAGATCTCTTTCTGAAATAACAAAAAAGTAGTATTCAAATCGCACACTTATGTCTAGTTTATTATGCTCTCACATGGTTAACTCCTGTCTACCTTTAGCTATGATGACGCAAGGGGATCTCACAGCCTTTTCTCATTATAAAGTATTATTTCAGACTTCAAAACTGCCCCTATTTGAAAGGGAAAGTTTAGCTTAATCCTGCTGTCTCTTTGAGACAGCCATATGCCCCATTTGCAGAATTGTTCTTGGCCCCTCCCACAGATTAACTTGACACACCCATTGACTACACAGACAAACCCACAATCCTGCCCACTATCCATGTGTTACCAATCCCCTCCCAACACAGCCCCACACACTACATTGTGGGCAACGGCCCCCTCAACCTCCTGAGTCCCTAATACTTATCCAAAAATGTTGGAAGTTATATGATTTGATTAAAAAAATACCTATGTAGAAATACCACTGTTTCTACATTGGAAAGGGCTAAAGGCTCCACTTTTCTCTGGCATTTACCACTGCTAACAAAATGACCACTTCCATGCATTACTTTGTATCAAATCATTATCGTCTGAGAGCACAACTGCCGCTTATCCTAAAAAAATTAATAACACTGGTGTTTTTAGGTGGGTTAAGTAGTTTTATCTTTTAAAAAACCATACACTGTTTGATAACTATTTAGCTGAAAAAGGACTTTTATGTCCCTTTAATATTAATTGAAGTCCACTGATTTGGATATTAACCTACCTAGTTTATAGTTTATGGTTTCCTAAAGACTCTCTGTTATCTAGTTGTATGTTCAGTTCCTTATTGTTACCTTTTTCTCTTTTAAATCTACAATAGGCCCAGGATGCCACAGCTAAGAGAGAGACCAAAATTATCAGAAGCAAGATGAAGAAATCATCCAAAGCGAAACACGTGGGAACAAGGCTTCTGTAAATAACAGAAAGAAAATAGAACGTTAGCAATATTTCTGGTACAGATTGAGACTGATAAGTGTACAGATAAGCAAAAGCATATTATTATTTGTGTTGCCAAACGCCCTATTTTACTTTAGTTCCCTTTTTTATTTTACATAATTTAAAATTGCTCCCTGCTTTTTTATGTTTAAAAGCTGAGACCAGAATCAAAATCTTTTATTTTCTGGATCTATGGGCCAGATTATTTAAAGATCTCAGCAATTGCAAGATACTGTAATAAATCTCACAATTCTCTAAATTCTCTAAAGGCAGTTTAGAAAACAGGTGTCTAGCAAAAGATTGTTCTCAGCATTTACGTATGTAAAGGAGATGTTTACATTACAATAAAGTTCACAAAAATTATAGTTTAAAAAATAGTATAAAACAAATAAATGAGATATAACAGAAAATGCATTGCTAATCACATTTAAATTCATAGCAAATCAGTTATTAATTTGTATTGAAATTTCACCAGTTTGTACTTATTAAGGCCAGATTATGAGAGAAGCGCAAATTAACAATTCAGCTTGAGGGTTAATTGCGCTAGAAGTAAGCTTTGAGCGCTCGCTGGGCTGTGCTCATATTCACCCAGATTACAAGTTTTGCGCTAAATCCGGTGCGTAAATAACGCTAAATATTTAGCAGTATCGCACTTTCCAAAACACAGCAATTACAAGTTACAGAAAAATCTACTTGAGTTGTGCGTTATGGTGCGTTAAGCTCCATACCGCACAAAAGCCAAGGCCTGACAACCTGCTCGTGCACATTTTCCCCCATAGACATCAATGGAGAGAAAGTGTTAGAAAAAAAACTAACACCTGAGATCGCAGAATGGCGATCGCTATAACGCAATCCCCATAGATGTCTATGGGGACAAGAAGCTTACGTTAAAACATAATACCCTAACATAAAACCCTAGTCTAAATACCCCTAAGCCGCCGCGGCCCCTTCCCCGGCATCACCAACACTAAATAAAGTTATTGAAACCTAAACCACCAGCCCCCGACATTGCTAACACTAAATAAACCTATTAACCCCTAAACCACAGACTCCCCACATTGCCAACATTAAAATAAAGCTATTAACCCCTAAACCGCCAGCCCCCAACATCGCCAACACTAAAATAAAGCTATTAACCACTAAACCGCCGGCCCCCCATTTCGCAACTACTATAATAAAGCTATTAACCTCTAAACCACCGCCCCCCACTCGCTAATACTAAACTAAACCTATTAACCCATAAGCCGCCGCCCCCCACATCACAACAAACTAAATTGAACTATTAACGCCTAAACCTAACAACCCCTAACTTTAAATTAAACTTACAATATAACTACCTTCAAATAAATAAAAACTTACCTGTGAAATATAAAAAAACTAAGCTTAAACTATACAAAAACCTAACATTACTATATTAAAAACAAAAAAAAGTAAAAATAAAAAACCTAAATTACAAAATTAAAAATCTAACACTATGAAAAATTAAAAAAAAAACAACTAAAAAAACACTAAAATTACGAAAAATAAAATCTAAGATTAAAAAAAATAATAACCAAATTTTCAAAATAATAAAATTAAACCTAATCTAATACCCCTATAAAAACAAAAAAGCTACCCCAAAATAAAAACACCCCCTAATCTGACACTTAACTACCAATAGCCCTTAAAAGGGCCTTTTGTAGGGCATTGCCATAAGTTAAACAGCAATGTTACCTAAAAAAAATTACAAAGCACCCCCTAACAGTAAAACCCCCCACCCAACCAACTCCCAAAAATAAAAAAACTAACTCTAAAAAAAACTAAACCTACCACCTATTGCATTGCCCATTAAAATAAAAAATCCCTAATCTAAAAAAAAAAAATACTCCAAAAAAAAACAACTAATTCTAACCCCGAAATAGGTACTCACTGTTCCTGAAGTCCGGCGATGAAGGTGTTCATCCATGTGGCTCCATCTTCATCCATCGCAAGACCATCTTCTATCTTCTTCCCAGAGGTGCGGAGCGGTCTTCCCCGATGCACGGATCCAGAGCGGTGGTCCTCTTCAGCATCGGCGGTCCTCATCGGTGTGGAGGCTCCTCTTCATGCGATCTCCGCCAAACACTGAAGATTGAATGCAAGGTACCCCCTTTTTATAGGTGGAGTCAGGCCGGTGACAGGGGTGACTCCTGCCAGGGGCCCAATAGGCCAGGGGGGCCCCATGTGGCAAGAACAACTATTATTTAAAAAAAATTAAAAAATGTTGGCAGCCACCAGAGGGTAACTACAGCAGAGTGCTATTGAGCGTGAGAAAACATAATTTATGTAAGAACTTACCTGATAAATTCATTTCTTTCATATTAGCAAGAGTCCATGAGCTAGTGACGTATGGGATATACATTCCTACCAGGAGGGCAAAGTTTCCCAAACCTCAAAATGCCTATAAATACACCCTCTCACCACACCCACAAATCAGTTTAACGAATAGCCAGAAGTGGGGTGATAAGAAAAAAGTGCGAAAGCATATAAAATAAGGAATTGGAATAATTGTGCTTTATACAAAAAAAATCATAACCACCACAAAAAGGGTGGGCCTCATGGACTCTTGCTAATATGAAAGAAATGAATTTATCAGGTAAGTTCTTACTAAATTATGTTTTCTTTCATGTAATTAGCAAGAGTCCATGAGCTAGTGACGTATGGATAATGACTACCCAAGATGTGGATCTTTCCACGCAAGAGTCACTAGAGAGGGAGGGATAAATAAAGACAGGCAATTCCTGCTGAAAATAATCCACACCCAAAATAAAGTTTAATGAAAACATAAACAGAAGATTCAAACTGAAACCGCTGCCTGAAGTACTTTTTCTACCAAAAACTGCTTCAGAAGAAGAAATACATCAAAATGGTAGAATTTAGTAAAAGTATGCAAAGAGGACCAAGTTGCTCTTTGCAAATCTGATCAACCGAAGCTTCATTCCTAAACGCCCAGGAAGTAAAACTGACCTAGTAAATGAACTGTAATCCTTTGAGGCGGAGTTTTACCGACTCGACATAGGCATGATGAATTAAAGATTTCAACCAAGATGCCAAAGAAATGCAGAAGCTTTCTGGCCTTTTCTAGAACCGGAAAAGATAACAAATAGACTAGA